>NC_133381.1:512543-711562 GCF_049309525.1 Garra rufa | reverse complement strand
GTTGATGTCAAAGGTCACGGGTGGTTGGCAAACTGTTCTTTGACTGTTCATGAACAGGGAATCAAATTTACTTCACAGCAGATTTACAAAAAATCATTGTTTATGTTAATATCTTTGTGCCTTATTGTCACAGATTGGAGCTGGATGATAATATCACACACTTACATTTTACAAAGTGCAAAATAAAAAATGCAAACCTTGATCTACAAATAACAAATGCTCACAACACTTAAACCACCTAGCAACACCCCAGCAACCCCAGAGAACACCCAAGAAACACCCTAGCAACTCTACAGCATTAACTCACAACTATGAAAATGAAAACTTGTAGCAACAAGTAACAAATGCTCACAACACCTAAGAAATCACAGAGCAACACCCCAGGAAACAATTTAAAACACCCTAGAAACTCCCTAGCAACCACTCAGAACACCCTGGAAATACCCTAGCAACCACTCAGAACACCCTAGCAACTCTACAGCATCAACTCAGAACAACTATGAAACGCAAACCTGTATCAACAAGTAACAAATGCTCACAACACTTAAGAAACCACCTAACACCTCCTCAGCAACCACCGAGAAAACCCTAGAAACACCCTAGCAACCACTCAGAACACCCTAGCAACTCTACAGCAGCAATTCAGAACAACTGTGAAAATTAGTTGATGCAACTTGTATCAACTAATAACAAATGGTCACATTTAAGAAACTACCTAGCAACACCCCAGCAACCACTGAGAACACCCTAGCAACCACCTGGAACACCCTAGCAACTCTATATCAAAAATTTAGAACAACTATGAAATTGCAAGCCTGTATCAACAAGTAACAAATGTTCAACACACTTAAGAAACCCCAGCAACTACTGAGAACACCCTAGAAACACCCTAGCAACCACTCAGAACACTCTAGCAACTCTACAGTATCAACTCAGAATAACTATAAAAATGCAAACTTGTATCAACAAGTAACAAATGCTCACAACACTTAATCACTCAGCAACACCACCGAGAACAGCCTAGCAACACCCTAGCAACCATTTGGAACACTCTAGCAAATCTACAGCATCAACTCAGAACTATGAACATACTGTAAAAACTTGTATCAATAAGTAACAAATGCTTACAATACTTAAGAAACCACTAAACAACAACCATTCAGAACACACTAGAAACACCCTAGCAACCGCTCAGAGCACTCTACCAACTCTATAGCAACAACTCAGAACAACTCTGAAAATGCAAACTGGTATTAACAAGTAACAAATGCTAACAACACTTGAGCAATCACTAAGCAACACCCTAGCAACCACTGAGAACACTCTAGCAACACCCTAGCAACCACTTGGAACATCCTAGCAACTCTGTAGCAAAAATTTTGAACTACTATGAAAATGCAAACTTGTATCAACAAGTGACAAATGCTCACAACACTTAAGAAACCCCAGCACCCCAAAACCCCAGCAATCACCGATACCACCCTAGAAACACCCTAGCAACCACTCAGAACACTCACAATACTTAAGAAACCACTAAACAACACCCCAGCAACCATTTAGAACACACTAGAAACACCCTAGCAACTCTACAGCGTCAACTCAGAACAACTATAAAAATGCAAACTTCTATCAACAAATAACAAATGCTCAAAATACATAAGAAACCACCGAGCAACACCCCAGCAAGCATTTAGAACACCCTAGAAACACCCTAGCAACCATTCAGAACACCCTAGCAACCACTCAGAACACCCTAGCAACTCTAGAGCATCAACTCAGAACAATTATGAAAATGCAAACTTGTATCAACAAGTAAGAAATGCTCACAACACTTGAGCAATCACCTAGCAACACCCCAGCAACCACCCAGAACAACCTAGAAACACCCAAGCAACATCTCAGAAGACCCTATTAACACCTTAGCAACCACCATGAAAACCCTTGCACTCAGAATAGTTAAAAAATACATACTTGTATCAACAAGTAAAAAATGCTTGCAACACATAAGGAACTACCTAGCAACCACCAAGACGACCCCAGCAACTCCATTGCAACCACTCAGATAAGCTAATGCATACTAGTATTGATAAGCTAAAAATTCTCACACTACCTAGCAACACCCCAACAGCCACTCAGAACACCCTAGAAACACCCCAGCAACCTCAGAAGACCCTAGTAACACCTTAGCAACCACCATGAAAATCCTTGCACTCAGTTTAAAAAAAAAACTTGTATCAACAAGTAAAAAATGCTCACAACATTTGAGCAATCATCCAAAACACCCTAGTAATCTCAGAAGACCCTAGCAACACCTTAGCAACCACTCAAAAACCCTAGTAACTCCATAGTAACCACAAACCACACATAGAACCACAAATTCTTACAACTAGCAACCACCCGGAAGACCCTAATAACACCCTAGAAACCACTTAGAAAACCTTAACTTTATAGCAACTATTCGGAACAACTAGAAAAATGCCTACTTGTGTCAACAAGTTAAAAATACAACACGTGAGCAACCACCTAGCAACCCCTCAGAAAACCATTGTAATTCCACAGCAACTATTCAAAACAGTTTAAAAATGCATACTTGTATCAACAAGGTAACAATGCTCCCAACCACCCAGAAAACCCTAGCAACACCCTAACAAGTGTATAATGGAAAATACAAAGTAAAAGAAAATATGACCCAGGTGACATTAAAAAAGGATAAACATGGAATATTTAATTTGACTTATTAAATATTAGAAAGCAAACACTACAACTAAATGGACAAACTATTAAGTTTAATCTTTCACGTCACAAAATCTTTCAATATTGTTTTAATTTCTATTAATTTAAGTTTGGTCTCCACTTGCTATTTGATATAAAATCTGCAAAACCAGTTGAAGGACTGGACTAGACAACTAGCAAATGAGAAACAAGCATGCCATGACTAGTTGCACTCTTTGATGAGCGCGCTGTCGTCTCTTTGACTTAATTAGATGTGTGTTTTGCCCTCGCTTATCAAAAAGCTTCATGTAATTTCCATTTCACCACAGCTAGCACATTTGCATGTATTCCCTAGACGACAGCAAGTCTTTGTAGGAGAAGTGAAGTTGAAACTTGGATGTCTTCACCTCGCAAGGCCAGCGGTGGGAGACCTTGACCTCTGAACGGACGGCCGGGGACATCTGGTGCTGGCCATGTTTATTTATTTATTTACCTCATAACAAAAGACAGGTGGTCACACTTGAAAAGGAGCGATGCAGCCTCACACACACACCCATGCACATAAAACAGAAAAAGAGCAATGCTCTGTCAGAGACGAGACCTTTGTGTCTTATATAATTAACATCAAAACATTATATCCTCAATATCACCTTTATAGCACTGTGGGTCATACACTGATGCTATTGGGTGGTAATACTATGATACTTTAATAAATGCTGTGATATTGTGTTCATAATCATGCGACCTCACATTTCCAAGGTATTGAACAGAATACTATAGTACTACCACAGTACAAAAATCATTATAACATCATAACTTCAAAACAAACCAGCAACACTTATGCAACTACTTTAAACAACATGTAAACAGATATGTCTATCAACAAGCTTACAACTCCACCAGGCAACTCATTAACAACTAGGGTGTAATGTAAACAAACGTGCGTACGTTATGTCGGTACGTAACTTACCTCGGTTTGGAAGTCACGGTTTGGTACACACATTAAATATTTACATCAGTAACATGTTAAGTAAACTGTAAGGAACATAGAGGCTAATAAAGTGCATATATTTATTTCCCTAGAGAACGCGAATGACTTTACTGAGGTAAATGCACGTGGCGTTTTGTTTACATTTAGTTTTGTCCGCGGTTGAAACAATGATTGAGCGAATACACGAAATATACGTTTTTATAAGTTAAAATGTATCTTTCAACATACCTTCAGATGTTCATTATGCTACCGCTGCCGAGTGAACCGAGACGCCATTAGAGCGATCCGTCACGCCAAATCAACATTTATTGTACAAGAATTTGAAAGATGAGATTGTTTCTTATGAAAAGAACATTGACATTTATTGTACATTGAAATATTGACATTATTAATGGTGATTAAATACGATGTAATAATACGTGTACCTTTCCATTTTTCACTAACAACCCAGAACACCCTGGCAACCACTTGAAAACCCTAGTAACTCCATAGCAACCACTCAGAACACCTAGAAAATGCATTACAGCCACCCAGAACACCCTGGTAACCCTAGCAAGCACTTAGAACAGCTAGAAATGTCAACAGTCACCCAAAAACACCCTAGCAATAACTCTAAAACCCTAGCAACTGCCTAGCAACCAGTCAGAACAGCTAGAAATGTCAGTCACCCAGAATACCCTAGCAACCACTCTAAAACCCTAGTAACGCCCTAGCAACCACTCAGAACACCTAGAAAATGAAGACGCTAAAAACCTATAGAAACCCCCTAGCAACTATTCAGCACAATTAGAAAATGTATTATTTTGTCAACAGCCACCCAGAATAGCCTAGCAACTTCCTAGAAACCAATCAGAACCAGAAAATGCATTTTTTGTCAACAGCCACCTAGAACAATGCCAACCACTTTAAACCCCTAGCAAACATTTAAAACAGACAAAAAATCATTATTTTGTCAACAGTCACCCAGAACACCCTGGCAACCACTCAAAAACCCTAGCAACCACTCAGAACAGCTAGAAATGTCAACAGTCACCCAAATCACCCTAGCAACCACTCTAAAACCCTAGCAACTGCCTAGCAACCAGTCAGAACAGCTAGAAATGTCAGTCACCCAGAATACCCTAGCAACCACTCTAAAACCCTAGTAACGCCCTAGCAACCACTCAGAACACCTAGAAAATGAAGACGCTAAAAACCTATAGAAACCCCCTAGCAACTATTCAGCACAATTAGAAAATGTATTATTTTGTCAACAGCCACCCAGAATAGCCTAGCAACTTCCTAGAAACCAATCAGAACCAGAAAATGCATTTTTTGTCAACAGCCACCTAGAACAATGCCAACCACTTTAAACCCCTAGCAAACATTTAAAACAGACAAAAAATCATTATTTTGTCAACAGTCACCCAGAACACCCTGGCAACCACTCAAAAACCCTAGCAACCACTCAGAACAGCTAGAAATGTCAACAGTCACCCAAATCACCCTAGCAACCACTCTAAAACCATAGCAACTGCCTAGCAACCAGTCAGAACAGCTAGAAATGTCAGTCACCCAGAATACCCTAGCAACCACTCTAAAACCCTAGTAACGCCCTAGCAACCACTCAGAACACCTAGAAAATGAAGACGCTAAAAACCTATAGAAACCCCCTAGCAACTATCCAGCACAATTAGAAAATGTATTATTTTGTCAACAGCCACCCAGAATAGCCTAGCAACTTCCTAGAAACCAATCAGAACCAGAAAATGCATTTTTTGTCAACAGCCACCTAGAACAATGCCAACCACTTTAAACCCCTAGCAAACATTTAAAACAGACAAAAAATCATTATTTTGTCAACAGTCACCCAGAACACCCTGGCAACCACTCAAAAACCCTAGCAACGACTCAGAACAGCTAGAAATGTCAACAGTCACCCAAATCACCCTAGCAACCACTCTAAAACCCTAGCAACTGCCTAGCAACCAGTCAGAACAGCTAGAAAATGCATTCTTTTGTCAACAGCCACACAGAACACCCCAGTAACCCTTCGAAAACCCTAGCAACTCCCTAGCAACCACTCAGAGCAGCCAAAAAATGCATTATTTTGTAAACAGCCACCCAGAACACCCTGGTAACTCTTCGCAAACCCTAGCAACTCCATAGCATCCACCCAGAACAGCCAGAAAATGCATTTTTTGTCAACAGCCACCCTGAACACGCTAGGAATCACTTAAAAACTCTAGAAACCCCCTAGCAACAATTCAGCACAGCTAGAAAGTGTATTATTTTGTCAACAGCCACCCAGAATAGCCTAGCAAATCCCTAGAAACCAATCAGAACCAGAAAATGCATTTTTTGTCAACAGCCACCTAGAACACTGCCAACCACTTTAAACCCCTAGCAAACATTTAAAACAGACAAAAAATCATTATTTTGTCAACAGTCACCCAGAACACACTGGCAACCACTCAAAAACCCTAGCAACCACTCAGAACAGCTAGAACATGCATTGTTTTGTCAACAGCCACCTAGAACACACTGGCAACCACTTTAAAACCCTAGCAACTCCCAAGCAACCATTTAAAACAGACAGAAAATCATTATTTTAATCAACAGTCACCCGGAACACACTGGAAACCACACAAAAACCCTAGCAACTTCCTAGCAACCACTCAGAACAGCCAGAAAATGCATTCTTTTGTCAACAGCCACTTAAAACACTGGCAACCACTTTAAAACACTAGCAACTCCCTAGCAACCTTTTACAACAGACAGAAAATCATTGTTTTATCAACAGTCACCCGGAACACCCTGGAAACCACTCAAAAACCCTAGCAACACCATAGAAACCCTTCAGAACAGCCAGAAAATGCACTCTTGTACAAACAGCCACCCAGAGCACACTGGCAACTACCCAGAACAGCCAGAAAATGCATTTTGTCAACAGCCACCTAGAAAACCCTTGCAACCACTTCCTAATAACCACTCAGAACAGCTAGAAAATGTATATTTGTATCAACAAGTAACAAATGCTTACAGAACATTAGCAACCACTCAGAAGACCATAGCAACTCCCTAGCAACCCCCCAGAACAGCTAAAAAATGCATTCTTTTGTCAACAATCACCCAGAACACGATTGGATTGTGAAATTACACATGGCAAACTTTGACTATGTTGAAAAACGGATGGAAATGACAAGTTGACCATAAGACAGGGGATATTAGTGACATGTCCTTCTGTCCCGTATGGAGCGTGAGCTGATGGAGGAGCAGTCCAGCGCACAGCTGTCACTCCTTCACTACATGCACACGTATTTATAGCAGCCACATCACCGCGGCCGGCCGTGTGTCTGCGCACAGCTGCTCTGTACAAATGGGGGGTGATACAGAGCCACACGCCTGGACTTAAGTGCGTCCAGGAGTCAGCGGGGCCCGGCAGGCCTTCGGGGGTCCCTGGCATGTGGCGCAGAGAAAGAGGAGCCGCCTCGGAAGTCACGGCTGTGACCTTTTACAGTAAAACGCTTGTGATGAAAGTCTGGACAGCTGCAGAGAAGCACAGACAAAAGAACAGAAGGAGTGTCAGGAACATCTAATTGCTTTTCCATCTCCACAGCATGAAGACTCCTGCCCTCAATATCACAATCTATATTAAAAGATCACGTCATCATTTACTCACCTTCATACGTCTGTGGACTTGCGTAATTAGGAAATACATTTTTAAGCTTCAAACGAGATGTAAAAGTATCAAAGTCCATACAATTAGTCTACTTTATTGCAGGTCTTCTGAAGTCATATGATGCTCTATATGAGGAACACATCCAAATTTCCAAATTATGTAGTGATCTGTTTTCACGGAAAATTAAATGTATCAGTTTCCACAAAAGTATTGGGCAGCACAGCTGTTTTTAACATGATTTCTGAAGGATCACGTGACACTGAAGACTGGAGTAATGATGCTGAAAATTAATTCAGCTGTGTATCAGAAATAAATTACATGTTTACATAGATTCACATAAAAAACAGCTGTTTTACATTCTAATAATATTTCAGATTTTTTGTGTATTTTTGATAATCGTTGAGAAGAGCCTTTTTTTTTTTTTTTTTATAAAGTCCCTAATACAAAAATCTGAAGTACCATGGCTATACTATGGTACTTACCTATGTGCAAAACAGCCCAGTTGCTCCAACCCAAAGGGACTCGTATGTCTTGCAAGCATTCATGGGGATTCAGTGTCTGATTAGCTAAAAGTTTCCAGTTTACACTGAAGTCAGACTTCAATTTTCCAAAGCGTTAAAGAGAATCAATACCTTTTAAACTAATTTCAAAAAGATAATTCTACAAGAAATAGCACCATAATTAAAAAGCTTTAATGACTAAAATTTTGCCAGGTGACCGTGAATGTAGTCCAGACTGACAAACACAGCTGTTTACTGCGGAACTGATGAAGTATTATATTCTGGTGCTGCCCTCTAGTGACAAACACATGATCACACCACTGTTAACACACCAGCATTCAACAATGTGCTCTACAGACCAATGCATTTCTGCATATCTTTAAATCTCTCTCTCTGTATATACATATGCAGAGCTGGGTAGATTACTCACAAATTGCAATCTGATACTGATTACAAATTACATGACGAAAATAGTAGTTAGTAACGTAATCCATGACATTACACATTTGAAGTAATATAATTAGACTCTATTACTATTGCATTTAATCATTTATCACATGATTTAAACAAAATATTAGTGTACCATATTGATATAAAATTAAAGAGAGTAAAAAATAAAATAAAAAACACACACACACACACTCCATTCCTTATTAACATGTAGTGCATTAAACATTACATCAAGTTTTCCCAAACTGGTGTTTGTAAAGCTACTGCAAGGGGTTTATGAGTTTAATTATTAGTTTTTCATTAATGTTAAATTAAAGTCATTTAAGATGCATTTTTTTAATTCGTTTACCTGCATTGTCATGTGACCATAACCAATGTCAGAGAACCAATGAACATGCAAATGTTATTAAAATATGTTTTAAAATTTCAGGGGTACTTAGAGTAAATGTATACAGTGAAAGAGGATTGGATGACAAAAAAAATAAATAATGTCCTTAATGTGACAATGCCTTCCAAAGACAGAAATACATGGTTAAATAACCTACAATGAAAGTGTATTAAAGTTATGAAGAATCAAATTATAATTTCTATTGTGTAAATGTAATCCATAAAGAGTAACTGCAGTGCAATAAGCATTTTAAACGCAATCTAATCACTTAAGGTGAAACACTGCAGGTAAATAGGGTTTAAAAAAAAAAAAAGTTACCCAGTTGATTGATTACATTGATAATTGCAATTTTATTACACATTTTCTAAAAAGTTGTTTAAATACGCAAATGAGTCATTAATGAAATATGCCAATTTGCATACATTTCTAGTGCAAAAATCTAAACACTGGATGAAGTTAGTCAAATGTTTTTACAGAGGGGATTTTGGGTATCATTTTGTCACTCCATAATTCTGAAAAAAAACAAAGAAAACAATTTTACAATTGTTTGGGGAATAAAATGTATAAAAAAAAGCAAATTATATATGAGCTACTGACAAATATGTATTGTAATTAAAATCTATTGACAAATGGATAGGGCTATAAAAGAAATACTTAATGTCTTTTGGGTATTTTCTTTCCACTAGTCTGAGGAAAGAAAGAAAATAAAAGACTGAAACACCAAAAAGCCCAAAATCTCAAACTTGACAGGTGCATGGAGAAGTTTTGCCTGCAGTGTTTACCCTTAATTTTTGGAATCTGATTACGTAATCCAGATTACATGTAATCAATTACCAGCCAGCTCTATACATGCACATAAATTAAATAAATCCCAAACATCATAATTAGGGAATAAATGTCAAGTATTTATTTGAATAGTCACAGGAGTATGTACATAAAAAGGAAGGGAAAGGGCAAGAAACAATGCAAGCATATATAAAATAGTAATCTCATTTACATTTAATGGCTAAAGCATTAAAACTCATATCCGGCATCATAATGGTCAGTTGTCTCAGTTTGCGTCTGTCCTGATCAAGGCCATCAGGATGAACAGCCACAGCAGAGGATACGCTCATAACGCTCACTGTAACTGAAGACAGAGAACAAACACATTAGACACGGCACCGTTTATACACCAGCATAAAACTACATTTACATCTTGAGTGAATGGGTGCCGTCAGAATGAGAGTCCGAAACAGCTGATAAAAACATCACAATAATCCACATCACTCCAGTCCATCAGTTAGCCATCGTTAAAATGTTTAACAAATACATCAAGTCTATAATCCATAATACTACAAGTGGAAAAGTGGTCTGAATCAGGAAAGAAATCTGCACAGATCAAGCACCGTTTACAAGCCAAAACAGCTCTAAACTAATATGTGGCTGGATTTTTCCACATATTATGGACTCATTTTAGTTAAAAACGTCTTTATGATCAATTTGTTTAGATTGTCTTCTTAAGATGTTAACTGATGGACTGGAGTGGTTTTGTGGATGTGTGATGTTTGAATCACTCAAGATGTAAATTTATCAGCTGTTTGGACTCTGATTCTGACGCCACCCATTCACGTCCATTGGTGAGCAAGTGATGGAATGACACATTTCTACAAATCCGAGGAAGACACTAATTCATCTACATCTTGGATGGCCTATGGGTGAGCACACGTCAGGACATTTGAACTGAAATATTTAAGTGTGATTGACTTACTCTGTGACGGTGCATAAGGAGCAGCAGCGGTCAGAGCAGCTGTTGCACTGCTGGATGCACGCTGCACACGCAGGACGCTCACACTGAGAGCACGGCTTCCTCGAACCAGAGACCCTCTGACACACGCAACATGTTGTAGGAGCCGCTGCACAACCTGAGGACACACAGACAGGACTTACTACAGCAGTTTAGAGACATGTCCGAAGAACTTCAGAAAAAAGTATTAGTACACTTCCAGAACAAAAACTTACAGGATTTACTAGAGATGCACCGAATGTTCGGCAACCAAAATTAGGCCGAAAATTGCAAAACCCTTTTTCAGGCGAATAAGCGAAAAGGCTAAATAAATGATAGCGAACAATGACATGACAAGATCAAATAGAGGCGCGCACTAATGCAGCAAACGTGAGCAGCGAGGAAACATTTAAAGCTGTCCGAGAAAGATGCAAAAATCATTCAAAGCAGCGACAGCGAGAGACTGTTTAGAAGTGCATCGCATGTCTCCATGAGAAGAGAAAGGTTACTGTATGATGACTGAAATCATCCATTAGTCAATCAACTCCAGAACGTTCTGTTGTCTAATACACCAGACACCAGTTGTGTTTATTCTGACAGCAGCTCCTTAGCCAGGGTTCAAAGACCAAAGATGACAATCATTCACAAATCTGCTGCTGTCAGCAAAAAGTAGTACTGAGGTCTTCTTGTGGGTTTACCACAAAAGTAGTAAGCTTTCATAAATGTTACTACTATAATTTGTAACGTAAAAAAGATATCATTCCAACAGCTCTATTAATACATTTATTCTAACATTCTCCTTTGCTGAGCAAAGCTGCATTTAGTTGTACATTAAAAACACATGCCTGATTCAAGAAAGGGCTCTTAATGGCCAAAGAATATTATTTGACCAACTTATTAATTTTAAGTTAAATTGCGCTTTGTTGGTAGGCTATAATTTCCACTACAATTTTAAAAATGTTCAGTGTTAAATACTTAAAAAAAAAAAAAAAAAAAAAAAAGTAATTCGAGTGAACTGCTTCTTTAAATGCACACTGTCTGCATGTCTCCAAATAATGTAAAATGCTTTTTTTTTTGTAACTGCACTAGATCTTAAATGAGTGATTTGCAAAAAAGGCCTCAAACAGCCTAATTTGATGAGTAAAAGCTCTAATGCACTTATCAAAATAAAAGTCATGACAAATATACAAAACTAAAATGTTCAGAACGTTTCATAATTATGTTACAATTTGCAAAGGAGTGGAAAAACTAGCAAAGCAAGCCCCCCCCCCCCCCCCCCCAAAATATGATTTTCTGTGGCTGTTTAAAATGCAATTAAACACAGACAAAGCAGACATCATTTTTCTCAGCCACAAATTAGAACTTGATTATCTGGATTAGGAATAAAACGTCTTCGGAAAAATATAAAATAAAATGTGCCGAGAATTTAACTGAATCAAACATCTAAATTGTGGTTCAGATAAAGACATGAATCATGCATTTGTGGTGTTTTACTGCTGATAAAAAGAAAATGCAAGACTTCACCGCACAAATGATTCTCAAAAGCAAAAATGCTGCAAACACTGCATATTTTGTATCAAAGTGTTGATGTGAAAGAGCAAAACATGGGGTAAATTAAGAATCAGCAGCTCAAAATCACATGCAATCATCATATGACAGCACAAATAAGTCTTGTTTCACACTGAACTGATCACATCTTGCTCTGCTCTTATAGTTTCACCTGAAGCAGCGTTCACTTTCTGTAATCGTCCGTCCAGCCCGATGCGCGTTTGTCCTTTGAGAAGCGTTTGCTGTCCAGGAGCCGGCGATACAGCGGTCTGATCAGACACGAGCACGTCTGACCGCTTCTCTTCTCCATCTGCCTTCCAGATTCGTCCCATCACGGCTTTGGTCCCATTAAAGAGCAGGTTTTTGGTCTTTTCTAATTAAGAAATAAAATAAACATGTAAAACAAGAAAATAAACTCAAAACAACAACATTTAAAAACAATCTGCTGGTAAAGTGAAGCAGTTTAAAAACTTTTTTTTTTTACTATGGAAGCATATGGGTAGCAAATTTTATTTTAGAATGGAATATGCAAATTAGCAATGCATTTCGGGATTTAATTTTACATTTTCCCATAGAGATGTGCAACGTTTAGTGCTAAATGAAAATTTATTTTACACCTGCAATTTCAGACACTAGTTTTAATATGCAAATTAAACATTTTAACGAACATGTATTACTCAAAAATGATCATTTAAACGCTATTTCCCCCCCCCAAATTTTCCGAATCAAGTGACTAACAATCTTAAGTCCTGATATGAATCAAATGAGTCGCGAACACATGCCAAAGTCACGATCTGAAGAAAACGATTCACAAACCATCATTTAAGATAAAGAATCAGAGCACAGATCGCAAATGATTCAATTCGCCAAATGACACAAACCCACTTTGAAGTCCAAATCTGAATCAAATGATTTGCAATAAACAATCTGAAGCCCTGATCTGATTCAAATGAGTCGCAAACACAGTCTGAAGTCCGGATCGGAACCAAATGATTCTTGAAGATGTGCCAAAGTCCCCAACTGAATCAAATGATTCGCCATCTTAAATCCTAATATAAATCAAATGATTTGCGAACACTCGCTAAAGTCCCGATCTGAATCAAATGATTCGTGAGTTTAAGTCCTGATATGAATCAAATGATTCACGATCTTAAATCCTAATATGAATCAAATGATTCGCTATCTTAAATCCTAATGTGAATCAAATGATTCACTATCTTAAGCCCTGATCTGAATCAAATGAGTCGCGTGTGCTAAAGTCCCAATCTGAATCAAATGACTCATGACCTTAAATCCTAAAATGAATCAAATGATTCGGGAACACGTGCTAAAGTCCCGATCTGAATCAAATGACACGCGACCTTAAATCCTAATGTGAATCAAATGATTCACTATCTTAAGCCCTGATCTGAATCAAATGAGTCGCGTGTGCTAAAGTCCCGATCTGAATCAAATGACTCACGATCTTAAATCCTAATATGAATCAAATGATTCACGATCTTAAATCCTAATATGAATCAAATGATTCGCTATCTTAAGCCCTGATATGAATCAAATGAGTCGCGTGTGCTAAAGTCCCGATCTGAATCAAATGACTCATGACCTTAAATCCTAAAATGAATCAAATGATTCGGGAACACGTGCTAAAGTCCCGATCTGAATCAAATGACACGCGACCTTAAATCCTAATGTGAATCAAATGATTCACTATCTTAAGCCCTGATCTGAATCAAATGAATCGCGAACACGCGCTAAAGTCCCGAATCAAATGATTCACAAATCATTACAGATAAAGAACCAGAGTACAGATCGCAAATCATTCAATTTTACTTTATTTTCTTTTTGCACTAAACTTCGCACACATCTACGAGAAAACGTAAATTTAAAACACAGAAATGCATCGGCATTTTGCATATTACATTTCGAATGAATTTCGCTACCCATACGCTTTCATAATTATTATTATTACTACAAACTATAACTTAATTTAATACAAATCTTTCATATACAAACATTCCCTTATTTTAAAAATCACACAAACAGCCATTAATATTATACAGGCAGCTAAAAAAAGTTGATTAAACGCAAATAAAACTAACAAACACTCGAACAATTACGAATGAGCATTGATAGAATATTAAACAATAACCTATTGGTAAGAATAATCAGTTTAAAACACTTAAAATCAAATAAAAGGCACATATAAATGAGAAAAAAGGAGCGTAACTGAAACAGATTAAACTCAGCTGCAGAATTCAATTACGAACTCATTTATGATCTATATTTGACTCTACCGCTGTTGTGAACGTAATAAATGTGTTTATATCTCACCATAAATCTCTTGTCGGTACTTGAGTCCAAAAACTCCGCAGTTGTTGATCTCCTTTTGGCCAACATGAACTTTATACTGAGAGGAGAAGCTCTCGCTGAACGGATAGGAGCGTTTAGGCATTTTAAAAACGGCTGGTTATAAAACACGACAACTGAAGAGAAGGACAACGAAAAATAAACAAAATACACAGGCAAACAAACAAACCGCGCGAACTTGCAAGAAGAAAAACACGCGTTCGCGCTTTAAGGGCTGCGCTTCTTCTTCCTCTGCTTCGGCGGCGGACACACGCGAGGACGCGCTCAGCGCCACCTGCCGATCGGTAGAAGAATCATGGGTTTGATTCTCCGGAAATGCATGGAGAAATGAGTGATATATTTTGAGTACACTTTGAATAAATCGCGTTGGATTAAAAAGCTAAAATGCATGAATGCAAATTTTCAAAGGACTTCAAACTGAGATCTCACTTCACCTCAAATAAATGTTTTATCATTCAAAGTCTTTAAAGATATACTAATATAACTAGATGGTAAAAATAAAGTGAAGCATGTCATGCAATGATGTCAACATAAGAAGAAGAAAAAGAGAAAGAGAAATAAAGCACAGAACAATGTTGCATTTCAGAAAAACAACATTCGGAACAATATGGATATTTACCAGGAGAAAAATGATTAACTTTTACAGTTAAAATAATTTGCAATACCTTTAAATTACTAAAAATCTGAAAAAGTCTTGGAAATGTTTATGCTTAATATAAATCTTATTTGAGTTCATAGCAATTCTTGCGTGTAATCTCTAAAAACATGATTTTTAAAATCCCGGAACGACTGGAAAAATTATGGAAATGTATCGGTTAAATAAACCTGATATTTTTATGAGGGTTATTAGAGAAAATTTGATAGATGAAAAAATGTTAAGATTTAAATCATTTTGTTCATGAATGAAAAAATGTATGTGCAATATATATTTAAGAGATAAATTATCAGGGTTTTCATAAAATAATACAAATAAATTTTAAAAACTACATAAAGTAAAGGAAAATGTGACCCAGATGTTTTTTGTCATTTCTATAAAATTATTATTTTTTAAAATGCTGTAGACAACTGGAAAAGTCATGGAAATGCACTGGTCAAATATATTAATCTTATTTATTTCTTATCTTCTTGAATTTTAACTCAATTATAGCGTTCAATTCAGGAAGAAACAATGGGATATTTAATTTTTAGTCTTTTTGGTGTAATAATTATTAATAGTATAAATATATAAGTGTAATAAAAATTATAAAAATTTTAAATTATTGTAGAAAAAATACAAAATAATAGATAGGATAAATAAAAAATAAACAGTGTATATAATAAATAAATATTATAACAAAAATAATATATTTTAATAACTATTCATTAGTATAAATAACAAATATTATTTAATTAAAATAAAAAAATTAATAGTGTAAATAGAATAGTTCCTAATAAAATAATAAATAATAATTATTTATTAATAATAGTATTTATTAATAATAGTGTAAATATAAATTAAATTAGACAGACGTCAACATGCTTATAAAAAAAAATCAAAACTACACAAAATAAAAGAAAATACAACCCAGGTGACTTTACTAAAATCCTAAAAAGTTTTGAAAAATTCCAAATTGAAGAAAAAAAAAATATATATAATTAATATTTGAACAAATCCCTCTGTAAAAACTTTCAAGATACAGACAGGAATAAAATCGTAAAGTTTGGTGTGTGTAAGTGCTACTGAAGTGGAGATTTATGGCTCAGTGAAAAAACAGCCTTTAAAAATATGCATTGCAATTGAAATCTATTGACACAACTAGATAAAGTGCTATAAAAGAAACACAAATAAAATAAAAAAGTTTATTTACACCCACTGTCTGATTATTTGACTCTTATTCCTGTAGTGTTTGCAGTCACTGGCTCATGGATCTGAGTTTTCCTCTGAGATCAGATCATCCTGGCATAGATGAGAGGAACACAGTGTTCTCTGTCCCAATCTATTTCTGACGCAGCTAACCTAATTATATCTGACATCAGACAAAACGCTGGGAAAGAAGCCTGCAAAATCAGTGCGGCACAAAGGAAAAATCTGTTTTAATGGACAGACATTCTTTCATGATCTTATTCTGACAGCAGAAAATGAAAAGCATACAACCAAAAAAAAAAAAAAAACATAGATTCAGGGGGATCGATTTATGTGTCTCACTAGAAACAATAGAGTGCAATTCAACAAACAAGATCAAATGCCACTTTGGGGTCGAATGAATGCCAAAAACTCAACTTCAGCACCACTAGTGAAGAACGGTGTAAACATGTTGCAGTCAATCTGAGAGACCCATTAGAGTCTTATGAATGCCGACCAGTAAAATCAAGAGTCCCGCTGTGCTGATAGTCTCCTGGAGGATTGCAGACTGCTGAATCTTCATGATCCTAGAACATCTGGATCATGCATTCCCTGGATTTGCCCACACCGACCCACTTGACTGTGGGGAAAAGAGGCAAACGTGAGTCAGATGGACAGGATGATGCTGTGTGTTTATCGGTCTGAATGACTTACTAGGAACGCTGACGTGGTTCTCCACAAAGCGGATGTAGTTCTGAGCTTTGGGAGGAAGATCGTTCCACTTCCTGGCCGCCGACGTGTCCGTCTTCCATCCGGGAAACGTCTCGTATTCGACCTCCACCTTCTGCAGAACCTCCAAATTGGCTAAAAGTGCAGAGATATTTATAAAGAGAATGAGAAACCAAGTGTGGATGCATGAAACAGGGTTATTATTGACAAAACTATGACTATACTTTTTTTTTTGGTTTAAATGTAACCAAAAATAAGATAGATAAATAAATAACTTTGCTTTAGTTATTTTATTTCAGCATTTGAAGTACTAAAATAACTAAAACTAAATAAACTAAAACAAATGTCATATATTAATAAAAATAAATAATAAAAACAATAAATAAAAGTTTATTTAAAAAACAAAAAACAAACAAAACTAAACAGATTGTAATAATTATTTAATTCAAAAATAAGATAAAATAAAAAATAATAATTATTTATAGTATAAATATGAATAAAACTAAAATAGTAAAAATAATAATTTTTTTAGTAATAATACTAATAATAGATAGCATAATAAAATAAATAGTGTAAATAAAAAACTACATAATATATTTTAATAACTATTCATTAGTATAAATAAAAATATTATTTAATTAAAAACAATGAATAGTGTAAATAAAATAGTTCCTAATAAAATAATAAAGAATAATTATTAATAGTATAATTATGAGCATAAATAATAAATAATAAATTATTGTAGGAATAATAAAAAAGTATAGATTAAATAAATAAAATGTATAAAATAATAAATAATAATTATTTAATTTACAAAATAGTAAATGATAATTAAGTGTTAGTATAAATAAAAAAATAAATTATTTAAATAATAATAAAGCATAAATAAATGAACAAAATTAACTTTAAAAAACTATTTCCAACATTGATAATTCCAATAAAAAATTAGCATATTAGAAAGATTTCTGAAGGATCACGTGACACTTGAAAAAAAAAAAATCCATATAGTGATGAAAACAGAAAAATAAAATATTTAGCTGCCCAAAACATACAGACATCAATGCTGGGACTCAAATGAATCAATGAATCATTCTTCTGAACCAATTCAATTATATAAACCATCTTACAAAACTAATTTTAGTAGTCAGTAGTGTCTTCCCATCAATGAATCAATCATTTTACCTGGGAAATACGGGATTCTCTTGCCGTTGATCTTATAAGCAACACCCACTTTAATTTCATCCAAAACATCAAGGATGTCCAGTTTAGTCAAAGCAATGCTGAAGAGAGACACAAAATAACCATTAGAAAAATACTACACTTTTTACCAGTGTTGGGGAAAGTTACTTTTAAAAGTTACAATATTGAGTTACTCCCTAAAAAAGTAACTAATTACGTTACTTAGTCACTTTTTATGGAAAGTAATGCGTTACTTTTGCGTTACTTCCTAAATCTGGACAGGGCTTGCTTGTTTGTTTTTAATATAAAAAGTTCTATTTGTGTCAAATCTAAAAGCCTTTTCACACCAAAAACCTCAGGCTTAGAGAAAAGTAAATTAACGTCTGTACAGTAGACCGCAGAAGAACAAATGTCAACTCTTCAGCAATAAATAAAAGGAAAACAAATGTTAGATTATCTTGAGTAATTTCTGCTTATTAGTATGGATGAATTGGATCATCGAAGATATCGGTTAATAAAATGGGATTAAATACATAAAGGATATTTGTCTTATTTAACTTATTTAATTATTGCAGGTTTGCATTGAATTTCAGTGTTTTTATTCATTTTGAAGAACACTGGATCTGTTTTTTAGTGAGTGAGATGAATTAATGCATGTTCACATTTATTCTAGAACTAAAGTAACATTTACAATTTCTCTCAACATGAGGACAAGAGAGCTTTTAATCAATAAATGGGGGAAAAGTAACTCAGATATTTTCTTGTCAATTAAAAAGCAATGTGTTACTTTACTAGTTACTTGGAATAAGTAATATTATTAGGTAACTTGTGATGAGTTACCCCAAATCTGCTTTTTATATTATTTTTTAAAGATTGTATGCAAAATGTGAATTAAAAAAGATAAATCCCTGCATTTATTTATATTATTTTGGATCTCTTATGCAATGTAGTGAAGTCAAGTGACATATTATATCATATGGTAAAAAAATAACATTCAGTATAGTTCAGTATGTAATTACCTCACATTATACTCCCATACAGAAGTGAAATACTCACGCAGTGAATCCGTTGATCATGTGAGCGTATTTGAGAATAACCAAGTCTAGCCAACCACAGCGCCTCTTTCTGCCTGTGGTCACGCCCACTTCATGACCTCTGGTCTGCAGCAGCTCACCCACGGCCTGGGACGAGACGTACATCAATTCATATATTTGTTAAGAGATCAACTAATATTATCTATAAATATATATATATATATATATATATATATATATATATACACATGTATGATATTTATTTTTTGCTCAGAAAAACATAAACAAAAATGCATTTAAATTAAACAGACAACTTCTTAATTTTTTTTTGTGGAAAAACAACAAACTACACAGCAGTATTACATTTTTATCTCACAATTCAGGGTTTTTACTTTAGATTTTGAATTAATTTTTTTTATAATTCAGACTTTTTTTTTACATTTTGAATTTATTTCCTAATATTCTGACTTTTTTCTTTTAAATTCAGGGTTTAAAGCTTACAATTATGGTATTTTTCTCTGAATTCTGAGTTTATATCTCACAATTCTGACTTTTTTTTTCCATTCTGAATTTATTTTTCACAATTCTGACTTCTTTCCTTTGAACTCATAGTTTAAATCTCACAATTATGTTTTTTTTCTTGCAATTTTGAATTAATTTCTTGCAATTCTGACTTTTTCCTTTATATTTTGAATTTATTTCTCATAATTCTGACTTTTTTCTTTTGATTTGGAATTTATTTCTTGCGAATCTGACTTTTTTCTTTACATTCTGAATTTATTTCTTGCAATTCTGACTTCTTAGCTTTAAATTTAGAGTTAAAATCACACAATTATGGCTTTTCTCTCTGAATTTTTAGTAGATATATTACAATTCTAATTTTGTCTTTACATTCTGAATTTATTTCTTGCAATCCTGACTTCTTTCCTTTAAGTTTAGTTTATATCTCACAATTCAGACTTCATTCTTTACATTTTAAATTTATTTCTCGCAATTCTGACTTTTTTTATAAACTCAAAGTTTATATCTCACAATTTAGACTTTATTCTTTACATTTAAAATTAATTTTTTGCAATTCTGACTTTTTTCCTTTACATTTAGATTTTTTTTTCTCACAATTCTGTACTTTTTCCTCTAAATTCAGAATTTAAATCTCACAATTATGGCTTTTTCCCTTGCAATCTTGCAATTGTGACTTATTCAGTTAACTATAATAACTGTGAAATGCGACTCTTACATTGAGTTGTTCTGTGGGAAAGGCCCCGATCCCGACTCTAGTGGTATAAGCCTTGGACACTCCGTAAACGTCTCCGATGTTAGCGGGCGGGATGCCGAGGCCGGTGCACACGCCGCCCACCGTGCAGTTGGACGACGTCACGAACGGGTACGTTCCTACAGAGAGACGAACCAGCGTTTGAGTCTGAGAACTTCCACAGTTCACACAAACACACAGAAGCAGCTCCTCACCGAAGTCAATGTCGAGCAGCGCCGCGTTCGCTCCCTCCACCAGGATTTTCTTCGGCGGTCCGTGAATTGCGTCATACATGAAATAGACGCCGTCTCTGACCAGGGGTCTGATCCTCTCGGCGTAGTCCTGTGAACAAAGCGGGTCAGAGACGGCCGGCCAAACACGCACCGCATGCGTCTGCTGTTCAACTGACCTTCAGCTTCTTCAGCTCGCTGTCCACGTCCACTTTCAGAGCCGGATACATGGACTGGTACTGCTGCACCAGGTTCTTCACCCTTCAGCAGTGAGTTATCAACACTTCAGAACATCAGTGCAATGATATTAGCATCACTATAAGATTTACACAGGATTTACCTGGCCGAAAACTCAGTGAAATCAGCCATCAGGTCACAGATGCGAAGCCCAGTGCGAGACGCTTTACAGGAGTATGTGGGTCCGATGCCCTTTTTAGTTGTTCCTATGCTGTGAACGAACATAAACACATTTAAAGAAAACTATAAGAAAAACACATTTTTTTTTTTTTATCACCAAAAAACTAGAAAACTACTAATAAAATGCAACAAATTTGCATTTTAAATTTCAGAAAATGTAAGTCATTGAACTCAGGAGGACAAATAAAAATTAATTTTTTTGCATTTATTAATTTTTTTGTTTTATGTGTTTTATCTGTGTTTTGTTTTTTCTTTTTATTTGAGTATAAAAAGGTACATTACATTTATTTATTTATTTTTGTTTTTGTTTGTTTTTTTTGTTTTTTTTGGTATAAAAAGGTGCATTATTTAAAAGATTATTATTATATTAAGTTTGCAATTACCAATGACCAAACTGCAGTACTAAATACAGTGTAAAACCCTCATTTGTGAGATTGCAAAGTTCATATACTACTACTACTACTACTAAGTTTATTAATAATGCACCTTCTTTTACTCAAAGAATTTCAAACATAATACATAAAACATAAATACAACAATAATAATAATTTGACTGAATTTGTTAAATCCTGCAATCATTTCTTAGTTGATCATACACTGTGAACGGACATAAATGCATAAAAAATATAAGAAAAATGCAGTTTAGTCACCAAAAATTAAACATATTTATCGCAATTTTGACTTTTTTTCTTTCATTTTTAAATTTATTTCTCACAATTCTGACTTATTACTTCA
Organism: Garra rufa; assembly: GCF_049309525.1. NCBI lineage: Eukaryota > Metazoa > Chordata > Actinopteri > Cypriniformes > Cyprinidae > Garra > Garra rufa. The sequence continues at coordinate 689,782 of NC_133381.1, read as the reverse complement.
GATTTTAATTTTTTAATTTCACAATTCTGCCTTTTTTCTTTGATTTTTTAATTATTTCTCACAATTCTGACTTATTTCTTTAGTTTTTGAATTAAAAAAAAAAAATACAGCTACAAAAAAAATGCAACAAAAATTTGTTTTTTTTTTTCAGAAAATGTGAATCAACAATTTCAGGAGGTCAAACTGAATATTTTAAGCTCTTATATTTAACTTTTTTAAATCAATGTTTTTGTAATTATTTTACATTTTATGTATTATGTTTCATATATTTATGTGTGAATATTACACATACCTACAATATAACATATAAATATATATTTTTTATTTCACTCTTTTTGCATGTTTTTATTTTTTGGTTTGTTTATGTTTTACGTAATATGTTAGTTATTTGAGTATAAGAAAGGTGCATTATTATTATTATATGAAGTTTGCAACTGAAATTCATAAAGAGTTACTAAACTGCACTTTGTCTAAAAACAGTGTAAAGCCTCGATTGGTGTGATTTTGTTGTCTTCTGACAATTAATATTAAATAAACAAATATTTATCAAACATAAAAACAATTTGAATCAAATTTACATTACATTCTACAAGTATTTGTTTGATCGTGAAGGTCACATCAAGACCTCTGATATGGGACAGGATAAAATTATTTTTTAATGATGATACAGGCATTGGATTTATTTAAACACAACCTGCTTTTGATACTAGGTTGATTTGATAATGGATAATAGATTATCTCACTACAAAAATCCAAAGTGTACGTATAGAAAGTATATCTGTCATTCTTACTTTTGTCCTTCCTGAGCTTGTCTCTGAACCTCCTGAAGTCCGTCCACGGCCTGATGAAAGTCAAACACTGACACAAACAGATGCAATCATGAGATCATATGTATTTTCCATCATCAGTGTGTTCAATATATTTAAAAAACACTGTTATTTATAGTTGTATTACCAATGTGAGCCCGATCTGAGATTACCAATCTTTTTTCCCATCCTTTCAGCCCTTATCATAAAAGAAAACAACTCATTAGTCCTGAGCACAGAATCAAGCCATGAATATCAATGAAGCGGATCTAGTGAACAGGATTTGTGTAAACCATAACAAGTTTGCATCTATATGGAAATTGTGACCAAATAAATACCTTTTTTCTCATTCTTGTCAATCTCCTCAAATAATCCTGGAAGATGAATGACTACGCCATTACCTGCAGATCAACACGCATTACTAAAACTACAAAGGCAATCTGGATTCAACTTCACAATCTCTCTAAATATCATATTTGATCAAATTTAAAGCAGTACTTTAATCATTAAGTGATAAGTTGCCTTAAATATAAGGAAGCTTGTTACCGCCACGAATAAGAAAATAAAATAAATAATTGCAACTTTTTTTCGCATGATTCTGCCATTTTTCTTGCAATTGCAAGTTTATATCTCACAATTCACTCTTTTTTGTTTCTTTCTCGCAATTCTAACTAAATTCTGAGTTTAAATCTTGCAGGTCTTGACTTTTTTCTTTAAATTCTTGATTTGCTTCTAGCAATTCTGACTTTTTTCCTCATAATTCTGAGTTTATATCTCATAATTCTTTTTTTCTCTGAATTTGTAACTAATTTCTTGCAATTCCGACTTTTTACAAGTTTATATCTTGTATTTATATATTTTTTTTCTCTGAATTTTTGATTCATTTCTTGCAATTCTGACTTTCTTTTCTGGATTCTGACTTTATATCTCACAATTCTGACTATTTTCCTTAGAATTCTGAGTTTATATCTCGTAATTCTAATTGTTTGTTCTTGCAATTCAGATTTTTTCTATGAATTCTAAATTTATATCTCACAATTCTGACTTTTCTTTAAATTTTGGATTTATTTCTAGCAATTCTGACATTTGCCTTTATAATTCAGAGTTTGTATTTAGTAATTCTATTTTTTGTTCTCTGAATTTGTAATTAATTTCTTGCAATTCTGATTTTTTTTCTTAAAAATTTGTATGTATTTAGTGCAATTCTGACTTTGTCCCTTATAATTCTAAGTTTATGTCTTCTAATTCCACTTTTTTTCTCAGAATTTTTAATTAATTTCTTGCAATTCTGACTTTTTTCCTCGTAATTTATATCTTATGTAAGTTTATATCTTGTATTTATATTTTCTTCTATTTCATATTTTTTGATTCATTTCTTGCAATTCTGACTTGCAATTCTTTTCTGGATTCTGACGTTATATCTCACAATTCTGACTATTTTCCTTACAATTCTGAGTTTATATCTTGTAATTCTAGTTTTTTGTTCATTCAATTCTGATTTTTTTCTATGAATTCTAAGTTTATATCTCACAATTCTGACTTTTCTTTAAATTCTGGATTTATTTCTAGACTTATTTCTGACTTTTGCCCTTATAATTCTGAGTTAGTAATAGTATGTTGTAATTCTATTTTTTTTTTCTCTGAATTTGTAATTAATTTCTTGCAATTCTGAATTTTTCTGTACATTTTAATTAATTTCTTGCAATTCTGACTTTTTTCTGTTTATATCTTCTGAGTTTCTTTAAATTTTGCATTTATTTGTAGCAAGTCTGACATTTTTCCTCACGATTCTGATTGTTTATCTATTTTTTCTGTATTTTTTATTAATTTCTTGCAAATCTGATTTTTTGTCTGAGTTTATATCTCACAACTAATCCTTTTTTTAATTAAATTCAGAGTTTAATTCTCAGCATTTTGCATAATTTTTCTCTGATGTCTCAGTTTAAATCTTGCAATTCTGACTTTTTTATGCATTGAGTTTATATCTCACAGTTCTGACTTTTTCCTCTAAATTCAGAGTTTAAATCTCAGAATTATGCATTTTTCTCTGATTTCTCAGTTTACATGTTGCAATTCTGACTTTTTCCTCTGAATTCTTAAGTTTATTTCTCCCATTTCTGAATTCAATTTATATGTCATAATTTTGATTTTTTTTTTCTCTCTTAACTTTACATCTCAAAATAAAAAAGATAATTGCAACTTTTTACCTCACAATTCAGACTTTTGTTCACCGAATTGCAAATTTGTATCCAATAACTATTTTAAATTAGTTTCATTCAGTGTTGGAAACAAGTCATATACAGTTCATTAATCCTCCAAAGTGCCAGTTCTCACCGATGAATGATGTGCATTTGGTGTTAATGATTCCACTGGGGAGAAGATGGAAATCATACTCTTTCTCATCCACCACCACCGTGTGACCAGCGTTATTTCCTCCCTGTTGAGTGACAGAAAAACCACATGAACCTCATGCAATGTCCCTTGAAGCTGCAGGATAGTTTGCAGTCAAAGGACACCAACAACTTAAGGTTCAGGATCCAGATTTACTATCTTATTTTCTCCAGAAGGGAGACCTGGAAATGTGACTCTGTAAGCATCCAGACGGAGGACTTGCCCTTTACTCAGACACACAGTGTCCAGCGGATAAGACCTGCCTCCAGCTGATCCCACCAACCACAGATGCTTATTTTCAACAGGCTATGCGATGGGCTTGTGTCGCCAGCGCTGTGCCCTTCTCACATGTCCAGTAACGCTGGGAATGTGACCCGAGTTCAGCGAAGGGCAGGGGAATTCTGGGACTGACATTCAGCGAGATTCAGACTCACACAGCAACACGGCTCAACATGCATGAACTTTTAGGAATACTATATGGATATAAAAATAGTTTTAATAACATTGCATGTGACAAATAATGATAATGACTTCAAACGGAGCCGTAAACACTCAATAGACTCTAATGTTGGCATTCCTTCCATAATCAGACTAGTTTAGAGAGATAGAGAGTCATGAATTCACAATTTAAAATTTAAGTTCATTTTTCGCAATTCCCTCTTTTTTCTTTAACTTTTAGAACTTATTTCTCCTAATTCTGACTTTCTTTCTTTAATTTTTTAATTTATTTCTTGAAAAATTTGAAACAAATTTTTATAACAGTAGTTTGCTGCCCCTTAAACGTGATATTTCTCAGTTCTTAATTCTATACAAGTTCAGCCCAGTTGCATTTTCGTAAACATGACATATGACAATATTTTTCCATAATACCTAGTTAAAATCTTGACTTATTGGAGCCACAAATTACATAAAGAAAACAGCATGCCACTTACATAGTTTGCTATATTTATAGATATGCTTAAATAATAAACATAAATATTTTACAAGTAATTTATTAGTATTGTAAGCAGTAGTGGTAGTAGCACATGCTGTTAAACTTATTTTTATTAATGTAATTACTCCAAATAATAATTAAAAATCGGTTAATATTATCAATTCGTTATAATAACCAATTATTACAAATAAATAACACACATTTATGCACTTAATACAACTAATTCTTTAAATTATATATAATTACAGTCGCATTTATTATATATCTCACACAAAAAGTTACCGGATGAGTTGGATATTGTTTATTATTATAGATTTATATTATAACAGTTATATTACCTGACACCTGCACACGACGTCAGACTCCGTCGCCAATAAGTCAACAACTTTTCCTTTGCCTTCATCTCCCCATTGCGCTCCCAGAATCACCGACACTTTGTTCCCTGAGTCGTTTCTCGACCGTTTCACCGCGGCTGACGGCGGGTTCGAGTAGCTCTTGTGGTCGTTGGCAGACCAGCCCGAAGACATGTTGAAGTGTCCGGAGAGGAATGAATCTGATGACAGCCGTTATAGGCGAACGAACATAGAACGCTTCGGCAACGGGCGGGACGTAGCGACTCGGAACTTCTTAGATTGAATAAGGACAAATAGTATTTCATCTTTATTATCTATTCCCTGTTTAAAAACGATTTAAATACTTTTTAAAATGTATCTGCTTGTGTATAAATTGTTTAAACCGCTGTAGAAGATAGTGTATCATCACGTGACACTTGTTACTTTTCTCAACGCTCGTCTGATTAGACCAATCACAGTCGATTTTGATAACTCAATGAGATGTTTTAAAAAACATTTCGTGAAGATCGCTGTGACAGAATTTTATTTGTATGCCAGTAAGCAATATTTAATCGGGCGGGAAGTAGCGGCTCGCAACTTCTAAGACTGAATAAGGACAAATAGTATTTCTTCTTTTTTTTAATCTATTCCCTGTTTAAAAACTATTTAAATAGTTTTTAAAATATATCTGCTTGTATATAAATGGTTTAAATCACTGTGGAAGAGAGTGTATCGTCACGTAACACTTGTTACTTTTCTCAAAGCTCGTCTGATTAGACCAATCACAGTCGATTATGATAACTCAATGAGATGTTTTAAAAAAACATTTCGTGGAGATCGCTGTGACAGAATTTTATTTGTATGCCAGTAAGCAATCCTGTGAGTGTTATATTTAATCGGGCGGGACGTAGCGGCTCGGAAATTCTTAGATTGAATAAGGACAAATACTATTTTTCCTTTTTTATCTAATCCTCGTTTAAAAACGATTTAAATAGTTTTAAAAATGTATCTGCTTGTGTATAAATAGTTTAAACCGCTGTAGAGAGTGTATCATCACGTGACACCTGTTACTTTTCTCAACGCTGATCTGAATAGACCAATCGCGGTGGACGGTGATTACTGATTGAGATGTTTTTAAAAACCATGTCATGGAGATTGCAAAGGGAGATTTTAGTTTTTTTATGGCAGTAACAATTCCTATGAGGTCTTTAGATTTAAACGATTACACTTTTAAGCGTACAAATATCTCTAATAAAAAAAAAACGCCTTGATGTTTAATGTAACACTGAGTGGATTCGGGTTGTTGAGCTATCAAGCGGTCTGAAGGCAGAGCCTAGTTTCGCGCATGCGCAGTCTAGTATACGCTGATGTTGAGTGACTACAATGCACTATTGATCATTTTGGCTCGTGCATGTGATAAAACATCAGCTGATGCAATCAATACTGAATTTACGCAAGTCACACTTCAGTTTGAGGACTCCAGAATGGATCTGACTTTAAACGTGCTGACATATTTATATGGCATAATAATATTGTTTATGGACACAGAATGTAACGATAAGGAGGAAAGCTGCAAGTTTGATCATGTGTTTTGGAACAAAGCAGCCTTTTTTCTTTTTCTTTTTTAATTTTGTCTTTACAATTTAAAATACATTTTTGGCAATTCTGACTCATTACTTTGAATTTTAGAATTTATTTTTCACAATTCTCACTTATTCTTTACATTTTACATTTATTTTTCACAATTTTGACTTTAAATTCTGTTTATTTTTTGCAATTCTAATTTTTTTCTACAATTGTGGAAATGATTTATTCTTTACATTTTACACTTATCACTTTTACACTTATACATTTATCACTTATTCTTTACATTTGACATTTATTTGTCACAATTTTGTAAATCCACTTTTTTTTCTATAATTGTGGAAATTATGTCTCACAATTCTGACTTATTTCTTTGAAATTGAAAGTTTATTTCTTGCAATTGTGAGTTATGTCTTTAATTGTACTTTACTTATCAGAATTCTGATTTATTTCTTTACATTTTTAGTTTTTTTGCAATTCTCACTTATTCTTTATCTTTTTTCTTTTATTTCTTACAATTTTTACTTATTTCTTTAAATTTTAAGTTTATTTCACACAATTCTGACTTTTTTCTTTATATTTTAAGTTTATTTTTTTTGCAATTTTGACTCCTTTAATTTTAAAATTTCTCACAAATCTGACTTATTCTTTACATTTTACATTTAGATCTTATTTTTTTTTATTTTAATTTGAAGTTTATTTCTCACAATTCTGACTTTTTTCCTTTAAATTTCTAATTAATTTCTCACAATTCAAACTTTATTCTTTAAATTTTTACATTTCTCACAATTCAGTTTATTTCTTGCAATTCTGATTTTATTTAAAAAATATATTTATTTAATTTTATATTTCTCACAATTCTGACTTTTTCAAATTTCAAGTTTATTTCTCACAATTATGACTTTAGTCTTTAAATTGTAAGTTTATTTCTCACAATTCTGACTTGTTTAATTAAATTTGACATTTATTTCTTGCAATTCCGACCTATTGCATTAAATTTTAAGTTTATTTCTCGCAATTCCGGCTTACTGCATTAAATTTTACGTTTATTTCTTTACGTTACGTTATTTTACGTTAATTCTCCCTTATTTCTTTTACTTCTGATTTTATCTCTTGCAACTGCGAAATTTAGCTCTAAATTTACAGGTTAAATCTCACAATTCTGATTTTTTTTCTCACAATTTCAAATGTATATCTCTAAATTGTAAGTTTATATCTTGCAGTTGCTAAACATAAATCCAAAATTTCAGGTTTCCAACCGTGTCTAAATTGTTTAAACAGAAACAGAAGACTGGAGGTAATACACCGTTCTGCAGTATTTTGAAAGCGATTGCAGTACCAGTTTTGGCCACAATCCTACATACGGTTCCTTTATCTATAAATTCAAATTGCAATGTGAGCTTGAATGCTAACAAACAAAAATCAACACCGATTGCACATTTTTATTGATATATTTATATAATTTAGAGTCTTTCTTGATGAAAATACATACCGACATCAATATAAAGGTCACTCAAATGAAGATACTAAATAGTCCAGCTCAAGCACTGCAAACGCAAAACATGAACTAATCATTTCTGCTAAGAAATTTTTAGTACACTAATATTTTAAAACTGATGAACTAATACTTCTTAGGATTAATGCCAAACATCTTCATAACATAGAAAGTGTACATTCAGAGCCATATTAATAGTTAACAGCACGTATCTTAAAGGTTTGAGAAACAGCAACCTTCCATGATAAGCTTTTTTCCACTCCTCTATTAACCACACTCACATGTAAACAAACGTTTGGTGTATCATAAATGTATCTTACAGTGTGCAAATATTTAAAACAGTTTGGTCAAATCTAAAGATTTAGCATTTAAAAATACACTTCTTTAAGCCAAACTCAAATACACAGTGTACAATGTGTATCTCCTCGAAGTCTGCCATCAGTCGCTCCTCCGCAGATGAAAAACGTCGGCTCTGATCTCATCCGATCCAGTGAGATCCAGTGGAACGACAGGATCACAGCAAGAACCGGCTCAACTTTTCCTTCTCCCCTTTGTTCTCCTTTTTCTAGAGCTTCCTGCAACATGACGGAAAAAAACTTTAAACATAAAGCGCCAACATTTGGCTTAAAATCCACATCGATATAAGATGTGCATTAAAGGAATAGTTTGAGTGAATGGGTGCCGTCAGAACGAGAGCTGATAAAATCATCACAATAATCCACACCACTCCAGTCCATCAGTTAGCCTTTTGAGAAGACAAAAGCTGCAACATATCCATCAAGACATTTTTAGCTAAATAACGAGTCTGTAATCCATAATAACGCTTACTCCAGTGAAAAACATATTTGCTTAGAGCTGTTTTGGTTTGTAAATGGTGCTTGATCGGTGCAGATTTCTCATTTTTATGGATTATGGGCTTGTATTTTAATTAAAAATGTCTTAATACTGGATTTGTTTCAGCTTTTGTCTTCTCGAGATATTAACTGATGGTTTTGAGGATTGTTATGATGCTTTTATCAGCTGTTTGGTCTTTCATTCTGACGGCACCCATTCACTCCAGAGGATCCTTTGGCGAGCAAGTGACGGAATGACGCATTTCTCCCAATTTGATAAAGAAAGAAACTTCTTGGATGGCCTGAGCGTAAGCATATTTTTAGTGAATGGGTGCCGTCAGAATGAGAGTCCAAACATCTGATAAAACCATCACAATAATCCACAAGTAATCCACACCACTCCAGTTCGTGATGTTTTTATCAGCTGTTTGGACTCTCATTCTGACGGCACCCATTCACTAAAAATATGCTCATGCTCAGGCCATCCAAGAAGTTTGTTTCTCTGGACTGGAGTGGTTTTGTGGATTATTGTGATGTTTTTATCAGCTGGTTGGACTCTCATTCTGACGGCACCCATTCACTAAAAATACGCTCATGCTCAAGCCATCCAAAAAGTTTGTTTCTCTGGACTGGAGTGGTTTTGTGGATTATGGTGATGTTTTTATCAGCTGTTTGGACTCTCATTCTGATGGCACCCATTCACTAAAAATATGCTCACGCTCAGGCCATCCAAGAAGTTTGTTTCTTCATCAAACCTGGAGAAATGCGTCATTCCGTCACTTTCTCACCAACGGATCCTCTGGAGTGAATGGGTGCCATCAGAATGAGAGTCCAAACAGCTGATAAAAACATCACAATAATCCACAAAACCACTCCAGACCATCAGTTAACTTGAGAAGCCAGAAACAAATCCATCAATAAAATACGAGCCTGTAATCCATTATAATACTTCAGTAAAAAAGTGGTCCGGTCCGAATCAGAAGGGAATCTGCACAGATCAAGCACCATTTACAAGCAAAAACAGCTCTGAACAAATATGTGGCTGGATTTTGATATGACTTTTTTTACTGGAGGAAGCGTTATTATGCATTATGTATTTTAGTTTAAAAGGTCTTGATGGGTTTGTTTCAGCTTTTGCCTTCTTAAGATGTTAACTGATGGACTGGAGTGGTTTTGTGGATTATTGTGATGTTTTCATCAGCTGTTTGGACTCTCATTCTGACGGCACCCATTCACATTCAATAGTGAGCAAGTGATGGACTGAAGGTGAGCACATTTTTTAACACATTCCTTTAAATTTTACAAATCAGCTTAGAAATGACACTGTAAGAGTTCAAAAACAATCCATATACAATTTGTTTGTGGATATCATGGCTGATATTTTGCAAAAAATAAAAAATGCAAGTCCAACCTCTAAACAATTTAGAGTTTTTATTCTGACAGCTGCACATCTGGACTCATTTCTAAACTATTTGCTTAGTTTATCTTCCATTCTTCACAGACAGACAGACAGACAGATCAAAGCCCTGTTTAATCATGACGACGACCCTAAAACATGTCGGGTCAAAGGTCACACACTGTTGCTGATAAAGCGACCCGAATCTTCACATATTTCTGCTGTCAATCATTTACTGTTAGTCATTAAACAAACATTTAGCAAAGTGATTTACACTGCTAGGTTTATCTATTTACATGAATATACACTTCTGTTTGGGGTCAGTAATATTTCTTTGAAAAGAAATGAATACTTTTATTAATGGATATGACTTGAAATACACTGACGGACGACCGATGAAGGCATAAAATACAGGATAAGAAGGAAAGCGGCGAGTTTGATCATAATACATGTGTTTTAAACAATGCATCCTTGTTTTGGTGCGCTTCCTCACAACGCATTCAGTGGCCAGGCTTTTTATTTCATTTCTGAATTTGTTTCTCACAATTCTAACATCTCTCTTTATTTTAAGTTTTACATTTACACATTTTACTTTTTTTTTTTCACAATTTCAACTTAAAATGCAAAGAAATAAGTCAGAATTGTAAGACACATTCTATAATTATAGAGAAAAAAATCTGAATTGCAAGAAATAAACTTCACTTTCACAATTTCAGCTTTAAATTTGAAGTTTATTTCTTGCCATTCAGAATTTTTTCTATAATTGTAGAATTTATTTCCTAGTTCTGACTTATTCCTTTCTATTTTATTTCTCGCAATTCTGACTTTTTTACATTAATTTTTGGAATGTATTTCTCAGAATTATCACTTATTCTTTATATTTTACATTTATTTTTCACAATTGTAACTTTTAATTTTAAATTTATTTCTTGAAATTCTGACTTTTTCTTCAGTTTTAGAATGCATTTCTCACAATTCTCACTTTCTATAATTGCAAGAAATACGTTCTACAATTATAGAAAAAAGCAGAACTGCAAGAAAAAAACTTCACTTTCACAATTTTAACTTTAATTTATTTCTCACAATTCTGAATTTTTTCTAGACATGTAAAATTTCTAATAAATCTGACTTATTTCTTTCAATTTTATTTCTCGCAAATCTGACCTTTTTCATTTTAGAATGTATTTCTCACTTATTCTTTACATTTTACATTTATTTTTCACAATTCCAACTTTAAATTTATTTCTTGAAATTCTGACTTTTTTCTTCAATTTTAGAATGTATTTCTCACAATTCACATGTTATTTACATTTTAATTTATTTTTCACAATTTCAATTTTAAGTTTATTTCTTGAAATTCTGACTTTTTCCTTATTTTTGAATGTATTTCTCACAATTCTGACTTATTCTTTAAGTTTATTTCTTGCAATTCTGTATTTTTTCTTTAATTTTTTAATTTATTTCTCAACTCTGCACAAAAGTGCCAGTAAAGACATTTATGATGTTACAAAAGATTTCTATTTTAAATAAATGCTGTTGTTTTAAACTTTTCTATTCATCTGTGAATCCTGAAAAATAAAATGTCTCATGGTTTCCATAAAAACATTACTGTTTTCAACATTGCTAATAATCAAAAATGTTTCTTGAGCAGCTAATCAGCATACTGAATGATTTCTGAAGGATCATGCAACACTGGACACTGGAGTAATGATGTGAAAATTCAGTGGCGCAACACAGATATAAATTACATTTTAACACATATTTACACAGAAAACAGTACTTTTGAATCATAAAAATATTTCACAATTTTTAAATAAATGAATGCTGCCTTGGTGAGCAGAAAAGACTACTTTTAAAAACATTTTTAAAAAATCTTACGGACCCCAAAGTCAATTAAGAGAATATTATTGATTAAGTTACTGGTTAAAACGACAGACAAGCAGAGATCTTTTTGTTAACACAAAGAAATGAGACATATGTAAAGACCACATGTAAAGAAACGTTTCAACAGTCTCTCTGAGACCAAAGAGATGACGTTTAATTGACGGACCGAAGACGAGAACAAAGCACAGCAGATTCCCACGTGTTCAGGACGAGACAGAATGTTAATAACACAATGTGTGTCAATAGAGAGGACTGGTTAGAGATCGATTAGGCGGTTTCGGGCGGACGTCCTGCTCGGCCCTGTTAGTTGTCTATAGGGCGGCGTTTGACCTACCTCACTGCAACATACATCCCTTTTTAGAGCGTCCATTCCCTCTGTTACCCTTCACTTCAGAGGGTCAAAGAAAAAGAGACACGCTGAAGACATGACTGACATTGTTTCATGGGTCTGTAGAGCATGACCTCAGCTCAGAGACAGAGGAAATGCACTCGTGCCAGATTAGTTAACATCTGACAGCAGAGAATACAGAGCACAAAACACATTATAATAAGTGTCAAAAACGGATCTTTCTGGAATTGCCATTGGAAAATGACAACGGATGAGTATTAATTAATTTGATGAGATGTCAAGAAAATGTCCAAGTCATATTTCATCCGAAACTCAAAAGCCTGTTGTAAGGCTAATTTTGTTCCGTTGTGACATTATAGTAATGATACATTGGTTGGGGCGGCAGAAAAGTTAAATAAAGAAATAAATGTCTGGGTTGAAAAATATACAAAAATAACGACAACAACAGCAACATTTTAATGTATGATAAATGGATGGGTTAAAAATGTATATTAATAAATATTTTAATACGTAATGTAAATAAATAAATAAATAAATAAATAAATATACAACAACAACAACAATAATAAACATTTTAATATTTAATAAATAAATTGGTGGGTTGAAAATGTATAATAACAATCATAATTATTTGAATATTTACTGTATAATAAATAAATGAATGGGTGGGTTAAAAACTTATAATAAAAAATTATGTTTAATGTAAAATAAATAAATAGGTGAGTTGAAAAATTTATTATAATAAACATTTTATGTAATGTAAACAAATAAATAAATGGGTGGGTTAAAAATGAATAATAAAAAATAATATTTAATGTAAAATAAATAAATATGTGGGTTGAAAAATGTATAAAACATTTTATCATGTAATGTAAACAAGCAAATAAATAAACAAGTGGGTTAAAAATGTATAACAATATTTTCTTTATATTTAATGTATAATAAATTAAATATAAAGAAAATATTGTTATACATTTTTAACCCACTTGTTTATTTATTTGCTTGTTTACATTACATGATAAAATGTTTATTATACATTTTTCAACCCACATATTTATTTATTTCACATTAAATATTATTTTTTATTATTCATTTTTAACCCACCCATTTATTTATTATACAGTAAATATTCAAATAAATATTATTATTATACATTTTCAACCCACCAATTTATTAATTATTTATTAAAATATTAAAATATTTATTGTTATACATTTGTAACCCACCAATTTATTTTATTTATTATACATTAAATATAAAAAAATATTGTTATACATTTTTAACCCAAATTTATTTGCTTGTTTACATTACATAAAAGGTTTATTATTATTATTATTATAAATTTTTCAACTCACCTATTTATTTATTTTACATTAAATATAATTTTTTATTATAAGTTTTTAACCCACCCATTCATTTATTTATTATACAGTAAATATTCAAATAATTATGATTGTTATTATACATTTTTAACCCACCTATTTATTTTACATTAAATATAATTTTTTATTATTAATTTTTAACCCACCCATTCATTTATTTATTATACAGTAAATATTCAAATAATTATGATTGTTATTATACATTTTTCAACTCACCTATTTATTTTACATTAAATATAATTTTTTATTATTAATTTTTAACCCACCCATTCATTTATTTATTATACAGTAAATATTCAAATAATTATGATTGTTATTATACATTTTTCAACTCACCTATTTATTTTACATTAAATATAATTTTTTATTATTAATTTTTAACCCACCCATTCATTTATTTATTATACAGTAAATATTCAAATAATTATGATTGTTATTATACATTTTCAACCCACCAATTTATTTTATGTATAATAAATAAAATAAATTGGTGGGTTGAAAATGTATAACAACAATAATAATTATTTGAATATTTACTGTATAATAAATAAATGAATGGGTGGGTTAAAAATTTATAAAAAAATATATTTAATGTAAAATAAATAGGTGAGTTGAAAAATGTATAATAATAATAAACATTTTATGTAATGTAAACAAGCAAATAAATAAATAGGTGGGTTAAAAATTTATAACAATAATATTTTTTTAATATTTAATGTATAATAAATACAATAAATTGGTGGGTTGAAAATGTATAACAATAAATATTTTTATATTTTAATAAATAAAAGATGGTGGTTTGAAAATGTATAATAATATTTATTTGAATATTTACTGTATAATAAATAAATAAATGGGTGGGTTAAAAATGAATAAAAAATAATATTTAATGTAAAATAAATATGTGGGTTGAAAAATGTATAATAAACATTTTATTATGTAATGTAAACAAGCAAATAAATAAATCGTTGGGTTAAAAATGTATAACAATTATAAATATTTTTTTAATATTTAATGTATAATACATAAAATAAATTGGTGGGTTGAAAAGTATAACAATAAATATTTTAATATTTAACATATAATAAATAAACGGGTGTACAATAATAAATATTTTAATATGTAATGTAAACAAATAAATGGGTGTGTTGAACAACAGCAATAACAATATTTTAATATTATATTAAAATATAACAATATTACTGTGTATAATCAATAATTAAATGGGTGGGTTGAAAAATGTACAATATTAGCAATAATAAATATTTTAATCTGTCTAATAAATAAATAAATAAATAAATAAATTGGTGGTTGAAAAAAGTATAATAATAATAATAATAATAATAATAATAATAATAAATAATTTAATATTTAATGTAAAATAAATATAGGGCTGGGTTGAAAAATGTATAATAATACCAGTAAATATTTTTAATAATGTATAATAAATAAACAAATGGGTGGGTTAAAAACATAATAAACAAATATTTTAATATTTAATGTACAACAAATAAATAAAGGTGCTAAAAATGTATAATAACAATATTTATAACAAATTGATAAATAAATAGGTTTAAAATGTATAACAATAATAAATATTGCAACATTTAATGTATAATAAAATAAATAAATGGGTGGGTTGAAAATGTAATAACAATAGTAAATGTTTTAATATTTTATGTATAATAAACAAAAACTAACAAATACATGGGGGTTGAAAAAAGTATAACAATAATAAATATTTTAAATTAAATTAATAATAATAAATTTAAATTAGGAATTTTCAGATTTTTTCATTCCTTCTTTATCCAAAACAAAAAACTACTGTTTTCTTTTTATGTATAATAAAAATAAATAAATAAATAAATAAATGGGTGGGTAGAAAGTATAATAATAAAAATAATATTTTCATATTTAATAAATAAATAAAAATAAATAGGTGGGTTGAAAAAGATGTATAATAATAACTATAATACATATTTTAATTTAAATGTTTTAAATAAAAAATAAATATATTAAATTATTTTAGATTCTTATTCCATTTTCTTTTTTATTCTGAGATGAGACATGACTTGGACATGTTTTATAATGACGTTCAAACAACTATCTGGGATTAAGAATTGCAGGAAAAGGAGTTTTTGTCCAGAATATTTTCCAGAAATATCCCAGCAGCCTGACTTCAGAGCAAACTGATGTTAAGCATTAAAATATTAATCAAATAATATTTTAGTAACAGAAAAATTAGCTTTATAAACAAAACATTTACTGTGTCAGCAAAATGTTTTAAAAACACACTTTGAATGCTGAAAAATACGGTTTATTAGACACATAAATAGATTACCTTCATTACTGCTTTTTTTGTTTCTGTGGACGAAATGTTTTTTATTTTCAGGCTTCAGGGGGGCGGGGCCTACATCCGGAGTGGGCGGGGCTTGTGGCATCACTTCGTCCACATCATCAAACGCCTGCGGTATTCCAGGAGTCTCATTTCCGTTGTCATCCGCGCAAACCTCACTCGACTGAAGCGGCTCGTCTTTATTCTTCACAGAGTCACTATTATCACATCCGCCGTTTGTGCTGGAGTCACTATGAGCGGCGGTGGCGCTTAAAGGGTCGGTTGCGTTTACCAGAGTCACATGATCATCTGTAGACCTGATATTATTTCCATTGTGATTGTGATTTTGTTGTTCTGTGTTGGTCGTTGTAAGGCAGCTGGGTGAAGCGTCATCTGTTTCCTGAGCTGGAGTGTTTGTAGTAAGGGTTTGTGCTGGACTGATGTCTGTGGAGGTGATTCCAGGTGATTGCAGCTCCTTCACGTCTGAAGAAAGGCTCTCCGGTTCACCTTTAGCCGCTGAGGAGGTTTCATTGCAGGGATTGGTGTCGCAGCTTTTGTCCGGATCTCCTGGAGGCGCTTCGACTACAGACGATCCAGCTTCTTCTCCGACAGACTTGACACTTGCTGCTTTAGGACGAGAAGAGATGGGTTTGTTCAGGAATAGAAGAGCGTGTCGAATGGAGGTGAAGCGTGAAGCAAAGCCAGAGCTCTTTTGATGCTCGCTTGAGTATTTAGCTTACAAAATATAGATACGTTTTCTGCAGAATGATAGATTCTAATTGTTTACATGCAGTGTACAGACTGGGTTTGGGTAGTTGACATCAGGGTGTGACATGCTTTATTTATTTATTTTCACATTTCCCTTTTTTTTTAACTACTGTGAATGTAGTTACTATAAATTGAGAGACTATATGGAAGAGCAGTACTTCCAAAGATGTGTCACATAGCAAGACTATTTGATGTAAACTAGTGAAGGTAAATAGGTAGAGCTGCACGACTTACGGGGGAAAAAAGTTACAATAACAACAATAACATTATTATATGCATTTATTTAATTATTGTTATTATTATGATTATATTATCTCTCATTATTATTAAACAAAATGATGAAAAATAAATGTATTATATTATTATTATAGATTATATATTATAACATTACCATTCCTATATGTAATAAATATTATTATAATTACTATTATATAACAATAACATTATTATTATTATTATTAATAATAATAAATGTAATTAATAATAATAATAATAATAATAATAATAATAATAATATTAAACAAAATATTAAAATGAAAAATAAAAATATTATTTATTATAACATCATTAAATGTAATGTTATATAATTATAATAGAACAAATATTATTATATTTATTAAATACTAAAATGATTACTCATTAATAATAATAATTATTAAAATATTGAAAAATAAAAATATTTAAATATATTTCTTGTTATATCAGTATTAACCTTATATGTAATATATTACATTAGTATTATTATTGTTATTATATGATACAAAAGCAACTATTATTGTACAAAAATAATAACTATACAAAATAATAACATTATAATATTTAATAAATTACTACTACTAAAATAATAATAATTAAAAAAATTAAAATGCTCAAAAATAAAACTATTTTTGTATTTATAACATTAGCATTACGTAATTTATTATTATTATAGAACAATAACATTATTATATGTAATTATTATTACTATAATAATAATAATAATAATAATAAATCATCATCATCATCATCATCATCTCATTATTAAACAATATTAACATTTAAAAAAATAAATATTTTACTATTATATCATTATTAACATTATGTAATATAATATTATCATTATTATAGAACAATAATAACATTATATGTAATAAAATATATTATATTACTATATAATAATAATAATAATAATAATAAACTAAATCTCAATAATATTAAACTAAATATTAAAATGTTGAAAAATAAAAATATTGATTTATTATAACATTATTATATGTAATATATTATTAATATTATTATTATTATTATTATTATTATTATTATTATTATTATACAAAAACAACAATATATGCTATAAATTAATTAATAAGTATTCTTATTGACAACAACAAACATATAATAATTATTATTATTTAAAATTATGTCTTTTACTTTCTCATATATATTACCATTAAACAAAAACTAAATGAAAAATATTATTTTATTTTATTATTATTAGCAGTATTTATTATAAAACTAGATTTTTTGTAGTTTTTATAAAGCAATTTATTTATTGTATACTGTTCTAAATTAAACTACAAATATTTATAAATTATTTTCTAAATGTCTTAATTTTTAAAGTTTTAGTTTGACTAAAAACAGCAGAGTTTGAAAGCTAGTTATATTACGATTAATTGTGCAGCCCTATACAAAGCAGAACAAAATGATGAATAACCTAAAAGCATTAATCACCATTTACAGAATTTAAACAGTGTTCCTTAAACATATTGACGTTAAATTAATAAATCAAAATGTCAACTACCCATTTGAGTTTACAGCTTGTATTCACATACATTGACATGCAGCTTTGCTAACAATGTAGTGTTTAATATCACTGGCACGTGATTGACAGCTCAGACTGGTGTCAGCAACCAATCAGAAGAGGCGAAGGAGGCAAGCGGCAAAGCTGATTGGTCGTGCAGCAGGAGGTGAGGAATCAGGCTCAAATCCTCCGTCACACAGCGACTCTATGAGTGACTGGACTCGCAAACACGGGTTTGCCTTTAAAGGGGTCAATAAAAGCGGACTGCAGTGAACATTACAGTTAGTTTTTAATCGTATAATCAATTCAACAGTCAGACCCCCTTTAGTCCACTCATCATAGACACAGAAACAAACGCGTGCAGTTCAGACTCGAGCACCGGAGGCTGATATTCTTACCGGACGCTCCCGTATCTCTATGCATTTCACTAGAAGGGCTTTCCGTTTCGCACCTGGGACGAGTCTTTCTCAGATGGAAACCCTTTCGAATGTCGGCCAGGAGATGATCGATGATGCAGCCGTCGTCCTGCGGCACCGGACCTCTGCGGACTGACACAAAACACATTTCTATTAGTGAAAACTGGGAATACTAATGAATATAACACAAAAAAAAAAAAAAAAAATTAAACATTTTAATGTTAATGAAAACTAATTTTAATATTAAAAACAAAAACAATATTAAAAGTTAAAAACAATAGTTTTTAAATGAAAATGACAAACTGTTAACCAATATTAAAATATTTTTAATTATAATTTAATTATTTTAATTAATCGTTTTATTTAATTATTAAATATTGATTTATTATATTATTATTATAGAACAATTATTTCTATAATGTAATCAATTATTATTATTATTATTATTATTATTATTATTATTATTATCTATTATTATCATCTCTCATTATTATTGAAATATTAAAATGTTGAAAAATTAAAATATTTAACTACTGTTATATTACAACATTATTAACATTATATGTAATATATTTTAGTGCTGTCAAACGATTAATCGCATCCAAAATAAAAGTTGTTGTTTACATAATATGTGTGTACTGTGTATATTATGTATATATAAATACACACACATACAGTATATATTTTGAGAATATTTTCTATATTTATTTTGAAATACATTTTTATTCAATAATTAATATTATATATAAATATATTTAATATACAAACATAACATTTTTCTTAAATACATCCATGCATGTGTGTATTTATATATACACACACACATTAAATATACACTGTACACACACACATTAAATCGTAATTAATCGTTTGACAGCACTATTATTACTATTATTATTATTATTATTATTATTATTATTATTATACAAAAGCAACATTATTATAATACAAAAATATTATTATTATATAACAATAATAACATTGTTTAATAAATTCTTAATAAATAAATTATTACTACTAATTAAAAAATATAAAAATCCTCAAAAAGAAAATATTTTTGTATTTATTATAACATTACGTAATATATTATTATAGAACAATAACATTATAGGTAACAAATTACTATTATAATAATAATAAATATTAATATTAAAAACTAATAACTGATTATTTTAAAATATTAAATAGAAAAAAGTAAACGACTTTAATATTAAAATTTATATGAATAATTATATAAACATTGTAAAATTAAAATAAATTTAAAATTGCTATTAATGACTATTTAAATAAATTAAAACACATTAAAATTAATATCAAAATACTGTAATTTTAGTTAAGCTTTTAACAATGTTTTAGTACTAAAAACTACTTTGAAATTTAAACAGTCATTTTAATATGAACTATACTTTTAAAATATTTATTAGAAATGTTTTAATTAAAACTACTTGTATATTAAAATGTAAAAATATATATTAACAATTCATATACACATTGTAACATTAAATAATTAGCATTATTATAAATTAATGAATTAAAACACTTTAATATTAAAATAAATGGATATAAAAATATCATAATATTAAACATTAATATTAAAAACTAATATTAACTATACTTATTTTTAATATTAATTAGATTTTTTTTTATTAAAATGACCTTTAAAAATTTAAATTTTTGAATATGTATTAATATTAAAATATTGTAATAATAAAAATATATATTTTAATGAATTAAAAATGATTATTAATAACTATTTTAATTAAAGCACTTTAATATTATTATTATATTTTCATATTCATTCATTTTAAGATTAAACATGTTAGATCTGCATTAAATGAGAGTCTGAAGCATTACACAAAACAAAGCCAATAAACAGGCATTGGTTAATTAGACTAACGACTCACTTATCTTCCCATCTTCTCCTTTCTGTCTCTTGGATTCCTCTTCCGCCAGCTGCTGCTTTCTTTTCTCCGCTTTGGCCGCTTGTTCTTTACGGATCTTGTTTTCCTACAGAAGGAACAACATTTCCAGACCTCTGTGATGTGAACAAATTACTCAATATTATTTTATTATTAATGATACGTTGTTATACATTAATTTTATTTCATTAATTAAAAAAAAAAATTTGTTTATTAATTTTATTTCCAGTTAAAGTTTTAATAATTTTGCTGATTCATTTTAATTAGTTTGAGTTAATATTTATTTCAATTAATGTCATCATTTTATATTTTTTGAGTTAGTAAGAACCATGCATTGCCATTCATGCAAATTAAAAAAATATTTTTTAACATTCAAAACAACTTTAATATTAACTATAAATAGTATTTTTACATTGAAAAAAGTTTTCAATAAAAAAATATTTAAATATAAACTGTTAATTATTGTTAAAATATTTTAATTGAAATAAAGTAAAAAAAAAAGTCCAAAAAAATGTTAAACAATTTTATTAACTAGTTATTTTAATACTAATTAAAATGTTTTAATAATGAAAAAAGTCAGTTTTTAACATTAAAAACAATTTTAAATGTTAACTATTTTTATATTTTAAAAAAAGTTTACTTAAAAAAATTTAATATTAATAAAGTGTTTAATATCAAAACCTTTAATACCAATACTATTTTAATATCGTTTTTTACCAAATAAAAATGTAAATAATATTACAATATTTTAATAATTAGAAAAGATTAGTTTTAACATTAAAAACTAAAATTTATATTTATATATAAAAGTTAATAAGACTTACTATTAATTCATATTAAAATATTTTAATTACAATTATTTAATTTAATTTAATTAATTTTATTATTAACTAATATTAAAATTAATTAAGTAATTTTAATATTCTTTACATTAAAAACGACAATATTTTATATTCAAAAAAGTTAATAAAAAGAACACCAACTATTCATTAATATTCAAATATTTTAATTAATATTTAATTATTTAAAAATAATTTGTAGCAGCAAAAGCAACTTCAATATTAACATTCATTAATACTAACTCAATATAAAAGCATTAATAAAAATAGTTAAATATGAAAATTAATTTAATATTACATTTAGAATTAAATTAAAATTTAATATTAAATATTAAAAATAACTAATATTAACTATACATTTTTTTTGTATTAAAACATTTTTAAACAATTAAAAACGACTAGTACTTAAAATATTGTAATTGAATAAAAACACCGTCATTAAAACATTATTTTTTAATATTAAAAGCAACTCTAGTAGTTATTCAACTATAAATATAAAATATTTTAATATATACTTTTTTTAAATGTGTCTCACTTCAAATTGAGGTTTTAAAAGCATCTTCATCTGATCCCAAGGCTTCATAAACCCAATAAATCTGCATAATAAAAGCTGACGGACCTTCAAGGCTTTGATGAAGAGCTGCCGGAAAGTCTTGATGGTGTTGAAGAGCTCGTCCAGCGAGAGATGAGCCACATCTTCACACAAATACTGAGCCAGATCTCCTTTCTTGTTGTTGATGTTGGAGAAACGCTGGTCCAGAGCGGCACACGCCGTCAGGTTCTTCTGCACAGACCCCGCAGGAACATTCAGGAACACAATGCAGCTACAAACACACTATATTTATACATTTAAACACGTGTTTGTACCTCAATAAGCCCTAAAAACTGCTGCTTGACGTCCTCCACTGATGAAGACACTTTCTTCTCCGCATCTCTCAGCCTCTTCAGAAGTTGACTGGTTTCTGCTTGAATCGAATCCAGATTTATGCTGAAACAATGATTGAAAAGCGATTGAGAAAAAAAAAAAAAAAAAAAAAAAAATCAGTCAGTAGTATGTTTTTATTAAAACCTGTTCTTAATTTAAACTATTTTAAATTCTTAACATTTTTAAATATTATAGTTATATAAATACATATTTTTTAAATGATAAAATAATTTCATTAAATATAAAAAAATTTAAATAGGCAGTAGTTGTTTTTAATCAAAAATGTTTTTTTTTTAATGTTTGTAGTTAATATTATTTTTAACATTCATGAAAAAAACAATAAAAAGAAGTTTTTAATATTAAAAAATAAAAATTATTAATATTAACTAAAAACATTTCTTTTTGATTAAAAACAACTACTGCCTATTAATATTTTTAATATAAAAAACTTTGACTATATAATATAAAAAAATGCTAAGAATAAAAATAGTTTTAATAAAAAAACTGTTTTTAATATTCAATAGCTAAATAATTATTAAATTATGTTTTTAGTTAATATTAAATTATTTAAATAATTAATTTAAATAAAGTAGTTCTTAATATTAAACTTTTTTTATTAAATTACAATGAAAAACTGTTTTTAATTAACATTTTACATATCATATAGTCATATAAAGTTTTTTATATTACAAATATTTTAATGAATATTAAAAATATTAACAGGCAGTAGTTGTTTTTAATCAAAAAGAAATGCTTTTAGTTAATGTTAATTAAAAATATTTAATAGTTTTTATTAAAACCTGTTCTTAATTTAAACTATTTTAAATTCTTAACATTTTTAAATATTATAGTTATATAAATACATATTTTTTAAATGGTAAAATAATTTCATTAAATATAAAAAAAATTTAATAGGCAGTAGTTGTTTTTAATCAAAAATGTTTTTTTAATGTTTGTAGTTAATATTATTTATTCATGAAAAAAAACAATAAAAAGAAGTTAATATTAAAAAATAAAAATTATTAATATTAACTAAAAACATTTCTTTTTGATTAAAAACTACTGCCTATTAATATTTTTAATATAAAAACTTTGACTATATAATATTAAAAAATGCTAAGAATAAAAATAGTTTTAATAAAAAAAACTGTTTTTAATATTCAATAGCTAAATAATTATTAAATTATGTTTTTAGTTAATATTAAATTATTTAAATAATTAATTTATATAAAGCAGTTCTTAATATTAAACAATTTTTTTATTAAATTACAATGAAAAACTGTTTTTAATTAACATTTTACATATCATATAGTCATATAAAGTTTTTTATATTACAAATATTTTAATGAATATTACAAATATTAATAGGCAGTAGTTGTTTTTAATCAAAAAGAAATGCTTTTAGTTAATGTTAATAAAAAATATTTAATAGTTTTTATTAAAACCTGTTCTTAACTTAAACTATTTTAAATTCTTAACATTTTTAAATATTATAGTTATATAAATACATATTTTTTAAATGGTAAAATAATTTCAATAAATATAATTTTTTTTTGATAGGCAGTAGTTGTTTTTAATCAAAAATGTTTTTTTAATGTTTGTAGTTATTATTTATTCATGAAAAAAAAACAATAAAAAGAAGTTAATATTAAAAAATAAAAATTATTAATATTAACTAAAAACATTTCTTTTTGATTAAAAACAACTACTGCCTATTAATATTTTTAATATAAAAAACTTTGACTATATAATATTAAAAAATGCTAAGAATAAAAATAGTTTTAATAAAAAAACTGTTTTTAATATTCAATAGCTAAATAATTATTAAATTATGTTTTTAGTTAATATTAAATTATTTAAATAATTAATTTATATAAAGTAGTTCTTAATATTAAACTTTTTTTTATTAAATTACAATGAAAAACTGTTTTTAATTAACATTTTACATATCATATAGTCATATAAAGTTTTTTATATTACAAATATTTTAATGAATATTACAAATATTAATAGGCAGTAGTTGTATTTTAATCAAAAATAAATGCTTTTAGTTAATGTTAATTAAAAATATTTAACAGTTAAAGTTAATTGTTAACATTTTTAAATATTATAGTTATATAAATAATGTTTCTCATATTAAAAATGTTTAATATGTAGTTTTACCCGGCCGCTTTCTCGCAGGTCTCAATCTCGTCTGGAAGGTTCAGCAGCTCTGTATGGTTTAATTCAGCTTCCTGGAAATCACAAGATCCACAGACATTCACCCCAAATCACAGAGGCCAGACAAAGGAGAACATTTAAAGATTCAATGGAGTAATTCTTCCAAAAATAAAGAGCATTTAGTCGCTCACACTTAAAACAAGGGTCAAAGAACATGCTATAAAAGCACTTCAGTCATA
Source organism: Garra rufa (assembly GCF_049309525.1). NCBI lineage: Eukaryota > Metazoa > Chordata > Actinopteri > Cypriniformes > Cyprinidae > Garra > Garra rufa. The sequence goes on along the minus strand of NC_133381.1, from coordinate 665,015 downwards.
GGAACCTACAATTATGGTGCTTTTTTGGAGCTTGACAGTATAAATCATTCAACAGCGGCTCTGAGATGTTTTTGTGTATATATATATATATATATATATATATATATATATAAGAAATTCAAATAATTAGTATTTTAATATTAACTATTAAGTGTGACTTAATGTTTTTTTTATTAAAATGACTACTGACTTAATTTTTTTTAAATTAATTAAAAATCAAATTATTGTAATAAAAGCAACTATATATTTACTAATTATTTAAATAATTTAATTTGAACTAAAAACATTTTAAAATGATTTAACTCCTAACTATTGCCTGTTGATTAAAATGACCAAAATGTATTAAAATTACAATTATTTTTATTATTAAAAATAGCTTTATCAATAATTATTTAAATAATGTAATATTAACTAAAAACATTTTTAAAATTATTTAACTGACTATTTCATATTGATTAAAATTATTTTTTTTTTTTTAATTTAAATTCAACTTTGTTAACTAATCATTTAAATAATTTAATATTAACTAAAAACATTTTAATTATTTAACTACTGACTATTGGCTATTGATTAAAATGTTATTACGGTTTTTTAAAATTATTTTAATATTAAAAACAACTTTATTTTAACTAATTATTTAACTACTGACTGCTGCATATTGATTAAAATTGTATAAAAATGTGTTGTTATTTTTTTATATTAAAAACAACTTCATATTAACATTTAAATAATTGTATATTAACAAAAACAAACTACATTTACTGACTATTGCCTATTGATTAAAATGTTATAAAAATGTATTAAAATTACAATTATTTGTAATATTAAAAACAACTTTATATTTATATAACTATAAAATTTTAAAATGTTAATTAAAATAGTTTAAATTAAAAAGTTCAGTTCTAACAAAAACAATAAGTTTATATTAATTAAAAACATTAGATTTTAACATTAAAAGCAACTTTAAGTAAAAATTTTTTTTAGTTTTCTTTGAATAGTTTTCATATTTAGTTACTATTAAGTTTAATTTTATTTAGTTTTAGCTCAAATAAAATTAGAGTTTTTTTAATATACATTTTATTTTACTGAACTACTTAATTTTATTAGTTGTTTTTAATGGTTTTAGTTTTGATTTTAGCTAATAATAATAATAATAATAATAATAATAATAATAATAATATCCAAGGTAACACTAATTCTAATACATATTAAAAATCTGATCTAATATTTATATTAATTATTTTTCTAATTACTGAAACTTTTTAAAATAGTTTTAATGTTTTATTTTTGCCTAGTTTTAGTCATAAATAACAAAACTGCTGACATTTACTGTAATGTTCTAGAACGGCAGCTGTACCTCGAGGATGTGATGTAAGAGTGTGATGCGGCTCTTGTTTGCTTTGGTTTCAGTGAGTTTGAGCAGGGAACTAATCTTGAATCCCTCAGCGTTTCCTGTGTGGCTTCCCTGGAAAAGAAGAAAAATTCACAAAATGAGGAACTAAGACACTAAATACAGTAAACAGAGTCTGTATCCAGGGTGATTTGGGCATTAGAGCCACAGATGGCTTCTGAACAGCCCCAATCTCTCTCTGCTGCTCTCTGACAATTTGTAATTTTTCACAAATTTAGAAGCGCTTTCTTACATAGTTGAGAAAGTTTCCAACGTCGAGGATGAGTTTGCAGAAACTGGGCAGCAGTGAACTTTTCCTGAGATCTGTGGAGGGCACACGATGTTCAAAAACATTATTTTGGGTGCATAAATACATTCTGTGCACTAAAAAAATACTGTACACGAAACAGTAATGTAAGAAAAAAAATTCATAAATGCATTGATGATTGCAAAATTTTGTGTGAACATCTCCTGTGTAAATTTATTTTCAGAAAGAGAACCTTTTTTTTAGTTTGCAAAATAAAATACAATTAATTAAAAAAAATAAGTAAAACACACAAACAAAAATAGAAACACAACAAAATACATAAAATAAAACAATATAAAATAAACAAAATAACAAATAAATACAAATTCACAAACAATACAAAACAAATAACTAAATAAATAGATACAATTTAAACAAAAATAAAAACAAAATAATAAATAAACAAATTAATGCACAAAATATATATATATATATATATATATATATATATATACACACATACATACATACACACACACACACACAAACAAACATACCAATTATTAACTAAATTAAATAAAGAAAGAAAATTAAAATAAAAACAAATAACTAATAAATAAAATGCACAAACAAAAACAACAAATAAAACAACAGAAAACAATAAATAAATAACATAAATGAAATAATTAAACAAAATGCAAAAAAATAAAAAAATGAATAAATAAAAGCATAAACAATAAATAAAAATTAAACAAATACACAAAACAAAATACAAATTCACAAACAACACAAAAGAAATAAATCAATTAACTAAATAAATAAATAGATAAAACTTAAAAATACAAAAAAGTAATTAATGCACAAAACAAGCAAATAAATACACAAAACAATATCAATCAATAAATAAATATAAGCACAAACAAATAAAACAAAAACACAATATAAAATAAAATAAAAACAAATAAATGCACAAAACAATTCAAACAAATTCACAAACAACCCAAGACACAAATAAACAAACAAATTAACTAAATAAAGAAATAGATACAATTCAAAAACAATAAATAAATAAATACAAAAAAGTAATTAATGTACAAAACAAGTAAATGAATAAATACACAAAACAATATCAATAAATAAATAAAAATACACAAAAATAAAACAAACAAACAAAACAATGTAAAAAAAACCTAAAGAAGAAAGTCGGATGTTTTTAAAGCAATTTTTTCAAGATTTCAAAGATTTTTTAAAGTGATAATCTCACTGCATATTTCAAATCTCAAGATGTTAAACCTTACTCTGCTGAAGATTTGAAGAGGATTTGAAGTGGTTTATACTCACTCTCACAGGCCGTCTCCATCAGCTCCACCTTGGGCTTCAGGATATCCAGCACAGACAGCGTTTCCTCACACAGCAACATGCATTCAATCCTCAGCTGGTAACTAATGACAGGCAAAACAGACTCAGTCCTCCATAATAACAGCTCCTTATGCACATACAGTATTAAAAAGAACAACAGATGAATTATTAGAGACAGTTTACCACGGTAAAGCCAGTAGCAAGAGGTAAAAGCGATCCACATTAGCCAGTTTGTCCATCTCTCCTTGAAAGGATTTCAAGTTATCGATCTGGAGAAGCAGAAGGAATAAAGTTAAAGCAAAACACTCAAATAAAAAACACTTTTTTTCCATTACAATTTCAGGTTAAATGAAAGGTAACCCAAAATTTTTGTAATTAAAAAGCATTTGTAATTAATTATAATTATAAGACTTATATAATTCAACTATTTTTTTTTAATGTTTAACAAATTATATTTTTTCATATTGCTATAAAATCCATGTTATTTTTTTCCCGAACTCTATTTTTTCTTTGTAATTTTTCAGGATTCATTTTTTCCATTTCAATTTTTTTAGGTTAAATTAAAGCTTGTGTAATTAATTGTAATCATGAGACTTTTTTTTTTTTACAAGTTTTGTTTAATTTTTATTAACGTTTAATTTGTTAAACATTTAATTTTATATTAATTAAATCGACGTTTCTATGAAATTATTATTATTATTATTTTTTTTTTACACAAATTCAATTTTTTTCCCCCAAATAAATTCAATTACAATTTTTCAGGTTAAATTAAAGCTTAAACTAAATTTTAGAAATCAAAAAGCATGTGTAATAAAATATTTATAAAATGTTTAAATTACATCGTGATGAAATCCATTTTATTTTATTTTTTTCTTTACAAAATCCATTTTTATTTTTTCCCCATTGTAATTTTCTCACCAATTCATTTTTCCCATTACATTTTTTTTTAGATTAAATTAAAGCTTGTGTAATTAATTGTAATCATGATACTTTTTTTATATGTTTTGTTTAATTTTTAGTTACGTTTAATTTTGGTTAAACATTTAATTGTATATTAATTAAATCAACGTTTCTATGAAATTATTATTATTATTTTTTTTAACACAAATTCAATTTTTTTCCCCCAAATAAATTCTATTACAATTTTTCAGGTTAAATTAAAGCGTAAACTAAATTTTAGTAATCAAAAAGCATGTGTAATAAAATATTTATAAAATGTTTAAATTACATCGCGATGAAATCCATTTTATTTATTTTTTTCTGTACAAAATTATTTTTTCCCAATTGTAATTTTCTCACCAATTCATTTTTCCCATTACAGTTTTTCTGGTTAAATTAAATTCTAGTAATCAAAGAGCATATGTTATTAATTAAAAAGCAGGAAAGACCGCATATTAACTCTAATGCAAATGTCAAAAAGACAGAAAACATCAATTGAAAGCCTCGTTTTGATTTGCAAGTATTGTAAATGATCATATTTTATTGTAAAGTACCTCGTGTTTTTCTGGAAGCAGTTTCAGAAGCTGTTTCAGGGACTCAACGTCAAACTTCGAACAATCTCCTTTCTGCACCATCGACACAAACTCTTCATTAGAGCTGTTTGTGAGTGAAACAAATTAATCATCTTAAACATCTTTCACAATCCCACATAAACACATGCTAACTAATCCAAAACGTCTGATCTTACCACTTGAACTGCTTCAGAAAGATATTCAGGTTCAGATTCTTCTTGGGATCGATGAAGGAAATCTGAGAAACAGGAGAAAATTGTTTGATTTCAATGTTTTTTTGTGACATCAAAATTAATTGCATTTATTTAATTCATGTACTTATTGTCAATTATTCATCAGTGATGTTATTCTAAGGGCCCTAAGAAACGTATTTTCATTTTTTATCCAAATCCAGTTTTTTTTCCCTGATGTAATTTTTTAGGATTTGTTTTTTTTTTCTGGTTAAATTAAAATTTTTATTTACATTTAATTTTGGTTAAGCATTTAATAAATTGTTTAATTGCATGTGTTTTACCAAAATTTAAATTTCTGTTTTTATATTTTCCCAAACTTCCTGTTTTTTTCCCTGTTCTAATTTTTCAGGACTAATTTTTTAGGTTAAATCAAAGGTTCCAATGAAATTTTAATAATCAAAAAGAATTAATTAATTATAAATCATAAGACTAATACAATTTAATTTATTAAATGTGACATTTTCACATTCCTATTAAATCCATTTTATTTTTTTACAAGTTCTGTTTATTTTTTTTTTTACATTTTTATTTACATTTAATTTTGGTTAAAAATCTATCAAATTGTTTAACTGCTTGTGTTTTACCTAAATTAATGTTGTACATTTCTATGAAATTCATTTTATTATTTAATATCTTTTTCAATTCTGTTTTTATATTTTCCCTGTTCTAATTTTTCAGGACAAATTTTTTTCCATTACAATTTTTTAGGTTAAATCAAAGGTTCAAATGAAATTTTAATAATCAAAAAGCATGTGTAATTATAATCATAAGATTAATACAATTTAACTATTTATTAAATGTTACATTTTCACATTCCAATTAAATCCATTTTTTTTTTTTTTACAAGTTCTGTTTATATATTTTTTTCATTTTTATTTACATTTAATTTTGGTTAAACATTTAATAAATTGTTTAATTGCATGTGTTTTACCAAAATTAAAATTTCTGTTTTTATATTTTCCCAAACTCCCTGTTTTTTTCCCTGTTCTAATTTTTCAGGACTAATTTTTTTAGGTTAAATCAAAGGTTCCAATGAAATTTTAATAATCAAAAAGAATGTAATTAATTATAAATCATAAGACTAATACAATTTAATTTATTAAATGTGACATTTTCACATTCCTATTAAATCCATTTAATTTTTTTACAAGTTCTGTTTATTTTTTTTTTACATTTTTATTTACATTTAATTTTGGTTAATTTAATAAATTGTTTAACTGCATGTGTTTGACCAAAATTAATGTTGTACATTTCTATGAAATTCATTTTATTATTTAGTATCTTTTTAAATTCTGTTTTTATATTTTCCCTGTTCTAATTTTTCAGGACAAATTTTTTTCCATTACAATTTTTTAGGTTAAATCAAAGGTTCAAATGAAATTTTAATAATCAGAAAGCATGTGTAATTATAATCATAAGATTAATACAATTTAACTATTTATTAAATGTTACATTTTCACATTCCAATTAAATCCATTTTTTTTTTTTTTTTACAAGTTCTGTTTATATATATTTTTTCATTTTTATTTACATTTAATTTTGGTTAAACATTTAATAAATTGTTTAATTGCACGTGTTTTATCAAAATCATCGTTTTACATTTCTAAGAAATTCCTTTAATTTTTTTTTTTTTTTTCCCCCATTCCCATTCCCAGTTTTTCAGAACTCCATCACAATTTAAGTTAAATCAAATTCAAGCAATCAAAAAGCATATGTAATTACTTGTAATCGCAAGACTTCTACCATTTATGAAATGTTCAATAAAAGTGACATTTACATTTCTATGAAATTTTTTTTATTTTTATTATTATTATTTTTTTCAGAAATTCTGTGCCCTACTTCTGATTTAATAGTATATTGAGCGATTTTTCAGCTTTTCAGTAATCACACAACTCTATATTTTTAAAGAAACACATGTTTGACTTGGTCTTTCATCAGAATAACCTCTAACCTCAACTTTCCCTCTCAGCTGACGTCAATAATCAATTATTCCTCACAACTGAATCCATTCCTAATGATCAAATCCAGTCCTGCTTTGTGTCTTTCTTCTAGGTGAAAATCTCCTTTCATTGGTTGTGCTACAGTTCAGTGTTGAATGTTCCTGTGAAGGATCTCGTACCTCTTTGGGCTCTTTCTTGACCGTTGCGACTGGGTTCTTGTCTTTGGGTTCAGCCAGCGGCAGACAGAAGAGCTGCTCGATGCTGCTGTAATTGGGCTCCAGCGGCGAATCGCTCGAGACAGACGCCCACATCGAAGGACCATCTTTGAGAGAAAAACATGTACACACTCAGACCTGTGCAAACTAGTTCAGACTTCATACTCACAGACATTTGCATGACATTTTCATTTTCACTTAAAAAAATAAGAAATGTTGCCTTTGCAACTAGCTGTTTTTTATATTTCATTTTGGTAATACTGTGAATAGGATTTTAGTTGTATATTTTCTGTTTTCATTTTATTTTGAGTTAAAATTGTAACATTTTCTAATTATTTTATTTGTATTTTTTTAAATGTCTATTTAGCAACCATCTGAAATACAAGATTTATGTTTTTTATATTTCATTTTGTTAATATTGTGAATTACATTTTTTTTCTGTTTTCATTTTAATTTTAGTTCAAGTTTAGTAATTATTATTATAAAAAACAAATTGTGTGTAGATTTCGCAACTAGTTAAAATTACAAGATTTGTTTTTTATTGTACAAGATTGTTTTTTATATTTCATTTTGTTAATATTTCAAATTTTATTTTTATATTTTCCATTTTTATTTTAGTTAAAATTGTAGCAATTTTGTAATTATTATTTTTTCAAACGACTACATTTTGCAACTAGCTGAAATACAAGATTTGTTTTTTATATTTCATTTTGTTAATACTTTGAATTAGATTTTTTTTATATATTTTCTGTTTTTCTTTTAATTTTAGTAAAAGTTTTGCAATTATATTTGAGCAATTTTGTAATAATTTAAATTTTTGTATTTTATTTTTGTTCATATTTTAAATTAGATTTTATTGTTATATTTAGTTTTTATATTAATGTTGTCATTTTTCTTAGTTTTACTTTTTTAATGTCTACATAATTAGTATTAAGTTTTAGTTGATTTAGTTTTGCCAGAAGCCGATTTAAAAAAATATTTCTATTCTTGTTTACTTTATTTCAAATGATCATTTTACATGGTTTTAGTTACTGATATCATATGTTAATATTTTGAATGAATTTTTTATATTTTCTGTTTTCATTTTAATTTTAGTTAATTTTAGTAATTTTATCTATATTTTTTAACGTCTAGATTTTGCAACTAGTTGAAAGATTTGTTTTTTACATTTCATTTTGTTATCATTTTGAATTAATTGTATTTTTGGATTTTGTATTCATTTAAATTTTAGTCAGTTTCAGTAATTGTAATTATTTTATTTTACTTTTTTAATGTCTAGATTTTGCAACTAGTTGAAATACAAGATTTATGTTTTTTATATTTCATTTAGTTAATATTTTGAATTTTATTTTTTATTTTCAGTTTTCATTTTTAATTTTAGTTAAAGTTTGACTAATTTTATGTATGGTTTTTAAATGTCTAGATTTTGCAACTAGCTGAAATACAAGACTTATGCTTTTTACATTTAATTTGTTAATATTTTGAATTAATTCTCATTTTACATTTTCTTTTCACTTGAATTGTAGTTAAAATTTTACTCATTTTGCTATTTGTTATTTCTAGATTTTGCAACTAGCTGAAATGCAAGATTTATGTTTTTTATATTTCATTTTGTTAATATTGTGAATTACATTTTTTTTTCTGTTTTCATTTTAATTTTAGTTCAAGTTTAGTAATTTTAGTCATTATTATTATTAAAAAAATTGTGTGTAGATTTCGCAACTAGTTAAAATTACAAGATTTGTTTTTTATTGTACAAGATTGTTTTTTATATTTCATTTTGTTAATTTTCTTTTCATTTAAGTTACAATTTTAGTCATTTTGTAATTATGTCTTTTTTTAATTTCTGGATTTTGCAACTAGCTGAAATACAATATTTATGTTTTTTATATTTCATTTTGTTAATATTTCAAATTTTATTTTTATATTTTCCATTTTTATTTTTATTTTAGTTAAAATTGTAGCAATTTTGTAATTTTTTTTTTTTAAACGACTACATTTTGCAACTAGCTGAAATACAAGATTTGTTTTTTATATATTTTTTATATTATTTTGTTAATACTTTGAATTAGATTTTTATATTTTTTGTTTTTCTTTTAATTTTAGTTAAAGTTTTGCAATTATATTTGAGCAATTTTGTAATATTTTTTTAAAATTTTAAAATTTTATTTTTATATTTTGTGTTTTCATTTTAATTTGTTAAAATTGTAGCAATCGTCTCAATACTTTATTTTTATTAATGTCTAGATTTTGCAACTAGCTGAAATATTTTTGTGTTTATATTTAAATTTTAGCTAAAGTTCAGTAATTTTGTAATTATATTTTAGCAATTTTATAATAATTTTTTTTAAATGCTTAGATTTTGCAACTACCCGAGAAAAAAAAAAAAGTCTACATTTTTGTATTTTATTTTGTTCATATTTAAAAATTAGATTTTATATATTAAATGTTTTAATAATTTTCTGTAATTTTTATTAAATTTTTTAATGTCTATATAATTAGTTTTAAGTTTTAGTTTATTAAGTTTCGTTTTTTTGTTTTGTTTTTTTTATATGTATTGTTTATTTTATTTCAAATGATCATTTTACATGGTTTTAGTCAAGCCTGGCTATTCCATGACATATTTACATTCCTATGCATTTGGCTCCATCACAGCCCTGCATGTTCTCAGTTCATGCGTTTTCTGGCAATCCAATCAAGCGTTGGTGTTGTTAGCTTTTCTCACGGATCTCACCGGTGACGGCTCTGGAGTTGAGCTTCTGCCAGTTGAGTTTCTTCATCCGGAGCGTGGGATACGGGCCGCTCTTCACCGGTGCGGAGTAACACTGGCCAACCGGATAAAACGTCCGGGCCACGATCACATCACCCGCTCCTCCTGAACCTGGAGGAGGAGGAGGTGGAGGAGGAGCTCCCATTCCTGGCAGAGGAGGAGGTGGAGGAGGAGCTCCCATGCCAGGTAAAGGAGGAGGAGGAGGAGGACCTGCAGCTCCCATTCCTGGCAGAGGAGGAGGAGGAGGAGGAGGAGGAGGAGGAGGCGCACCCATGCCAGGTAAAGGTGGAGGCGGAGGAGGAGCCATCGCTGCTCCTGGTAAAGGAGGTGGAGGAGGAGGTCCAGCTCCTGTTTTGAGAGGCACTGCTGAGAGAGGAGGAGAAGCCATGCTGGGAAGAGGAGGAGGAAGAGGAGGAGGAGGAGGTGGAGGAGGAGGTGCTAGAGCAGCAGATGCAGTCTTTATGGAGTTGCGTGGAGATTCCTGGTTTTTGGCTGATCTGCAGGAACACTCCAGTTTGTCGTCTTTGGTCTCCGTCTGAATGGCTTGATTCTTTCTTCTGGACTCGAAACCGTCGACCTCAAACGAGCCTTTGGACGATTCCTTAGCGAAGACGAGACGCTGCAGGATCTTCTCACAGGAATCCATCTCAGCTGAACCGACAGAGAGAGAGGAAGTGGTTTAAAACAATACATTTGTATGGTACATTATCAGCAAAACTAAATATCAAAAGACAAGAGTACAATAAACAATTAAAAGCAAGTACATATGCAATTAAATGCATATGGAAAAAAGTAAAATAAATTAATATATAAAATAAAAAAGTAAATAAATACACAAATAAGCAACTAAATGTAAGTAAATAAATAGTTAGATAAGCAGGTGAATAAGTAAATAGCAGGTAAATGTATAAGTAAATAAGTATACAAGCAAATAAATAAATAAAGACAAATCAAATAAAAGTTAATAAGCATGCAGGTTTACAAGTAGAAAATAAAAATAGAGCAATATAACAGATAGAGTAATAAACAGTTAACGTAAATGTATAAGTAAATAAGTATACAAGTAAATAAAATAAATCCGTAAATAAAATACAAGTAAATAAAATAAATAAGTTAAGCATGCAAATATACAAGTAAAAATATAAATAAGTAAATGAGCAATTAAATGTACAAGTAAACAAATAAGTAAATAAAGAACATAAGTAAATAAGCAAGCAAATATGTAAATAAGAAGGTACATGTATAAGTAAATAAGCAAGAAGGTTTAAAAAAAAAACATGAAACGCATAAGTGAAAAAAACACATTTCAAATAAATATACAAGTTAATGAGCAAGAAAATAAATAGACAAGTAAATAAGCTGGTAAACGTAAATAAGTACAAAAGTGAAAGAAACATTACTATATGTAAATATTTAACTAAATAAGCAAATACTTTTTTTTACTTAAAATTAAAACAAGTAAATGTGACCCTGGACCACAAAACCAGCCATAAGGGTCTTACATCTGAAAGTCAAATAAGTAAGTTTTCCATTGATGTATGGTTTATTAGGATAACACAATATTTGGCCTAGACACAACTATTTGAAAATCTGGAAATTAAGGGTACAAAAAAATATATTGAGAAAATCACCTTTAAAGTTGTCCAAATGAAGTTCTCAGCAATGCATATTACCAATCAAAAAAAATATTAAGTTTTGATATGTCTACAGTAGAAAAATTACTAAATATATTCATGGAACATGATCTTTACTTAATATCCTAATGATTTTTGGCACAAGCATATAAGTAAATAAACCAAGATTATGTAAATAATAAGCCAGCAAAAAATGTAAATAAATAAAAAATTAAGTAAATAGAGTAATGATATACCATGGTATTAAATGATTACAGTATGTTATATGGTATTCCCCCCGAAAACAACATCAACAAAAAAAAAAAAAAACACCTCAACTTATCTTGGGACATTTCTACATTAGAGAACGATTTAATAAAACAGCTACATGTTTGCAATCCAATTAAACATAGAGAGAGGCCGCAGAACAACACAACATAAACTTTATTGATGCTTTAGTATTTTTAAACAGAACCCATTCTATTAGAAACAGACTGAAATGCACATCATGTGTCAACTAATGAGGTAAAGAGAGAAACTCACAGCTCTGAGCGATCAGTATGGCCCGGTTAGCGAGCGCCTCCAGCGCCTGCCAGATATCCGCTCGCTCGGGATCCAACAACATCAGCGCCTGCAAGATGGACAACAGCTGCAGAGACGACGGGAAACTGCTCACCTGCAAACACACGACACACCACCAGTTAATCAACACGACACGAGACAAAGAAAACAGAGAAACACCAGCAATGCTGACCTTGTTAAACAGAGATGTGAACACCTCCTGATGGTTGCTCATGTCAATCCCTCCATAAAGCCTCAGGAGCTCGTCCTCATCCTCAGCCATGGCCTCTTCAAACGCCTCACACTGGATGATCAAGTCTTCATCATCCTCTTCTCTAAAACACACACATGCATGCTTTATGGCATATTTAAGCATTCTATTATTGCTTACTGCATTGTTTTATTTCTTTTTAATTTGCTGAAAGTGGATTTCTGCTTTTGGAAACTGTTGCACACTTGTGTCAATTAAACTTAAACTCACCTTAACTTTGGCAGCAGGTGAAGCAGCTGTAATCCTGGCGGATAGAAATGTATGTAAAGTCCATGAATAAACCAGAAATAATGCTCAAAAACATCTAAAGCTCTGTGTTGGGAAAAAAAAAGCTCAGTTGTGTTAAAGCACCAAACAGGAGGCGTGTGCTTGTGTGACAAGCAGGTGAATGCAATTAAGATCTGATCATGTCTGTTTGCAATTGCATACTATCCATACTACTCATACTAGTTTAGTAGTATGCAACAAGTATATCATGCACAACTCACATGAGCTACTAAATTGGTCCAAATGTGCAATATACAATTAGCAACAACAGTTCACAAAGCATACTACTGTCTGAATGGTTGCATACGGCATGCTGTGTGTCATAAATACAAGGCTAGTACTAGTACTTACTGCACACTATGCAGTCAGCAGTATGCTAGTATTCTATAAAGGCTATATTTGGAATAAGGGTTGTGTTCTAAATACTGTAGCATGCTTGCATGCTACTACTTGCAAAAAAGTATGTTGCATACTTAGCATGCAATATACTGTAAGTAAAAACAGTTCGCAAATCATACTACTGTCTGAATGGTTGCATACTGCATGCTGTGTGTCATAAATACTAGGCTAGTACTAGTATTTAGTGCACACTGTGCAACCAGCAGTATTCTAGTATTCTATAGAGGCTGTGTTTGGAATAAGGGCTGTGTTCTAAATATCATGCTTGCATGCTACTACTTACATGCTAAGTATGCATCATACTTTTATGCAATATACAGTAAGCAATAACATTTTACAAAGCATGAATGGTTGCATACTGCATGCTAGTATTCCATAAAGGCTGTGTTTGAAAAAAGGGCTGTGTTCTAAGTAGCATGCTTGCATGCTAAGTATGCATCATACTTTTTTGCAATATACAGTAAGCAACAACAGTTTACAAAGCATACTACTGTCTGAATGGTTGCATACGGCATGCTGTGTGTCATAAATACAAGGCTAGTACTAGTACTTACTGCACACTATGCAGTCAGCAGTATGCTAGTATTCTATGAAGGCTATATTTGGAATAAGGGTTGTGTTCTAAATACTGTAGCATGCTACTACTTGCAAAAAAGTATGTTGCATACTTAGCATGCAATATACTGTAAGTAAAAAGAGTTCACAAATCATACTACTGTCTGAATGGTTGCATACTGCATGCTGTGTGTCATAAATACTAGGCTTGTACTAGTGTTTAGTGCACACTGTGCAATCAGCAGCATTCTAGTATTCTATAGAGGCTGTGTTTGGAATAAGGGCTGTGTTCTAAATTGCATGCTTGCATGCTACTACTTGCATGCTAGGTATGCATCATACTTTTTTGCAATATACAGAAAGCAACAACAGTTTACAAAGCATACTACTGTCTGAATGGTTGCATACTGCATGCTGCTTCACATGCTGTGTGTTATAAATACTAGGCTAGTACTAGTATTTAGTGCACACTATGCAGTCAGCAGTATGCTAGTATTCTATACAGGCTGTGTTTGGAATCAGGGCTGTGTTCTAAATCATTCATTTTTGCATTATATAGTAAATAAATCTTTCATAGTGTACTACTCATAGTATTTTTATCTTTCTATGGCAGAAACAGTTATAGAAGTAAGCATATGTTTAGTTGAACGTACCGATGAACTCCTTGCGCATCTTGTCTCTCTGGCGCAGGCCGTCGGCGCTGAAGATCAGGGCGTTTATGACGCTCACAAGGGTCACCATGTAAGGCACATTATCAGTGGATTGGAGTTCATTCATAATCACACTGAAGCGATACTGCTGCGTCTTCACAGACTGTTAGAAAAACACACATCACGCACACTTTATGTTAGGCTTATTTTAGATATTTATTTTGTATGATTTTGAGATCCATCTTTTCACACTGAGGACAACTGAGGGGCTCATATGCAACTATTACAGAAGGTTCAAACACTCACTGATGCTTCGGAAGGAAAAACCATGCATTATTACATCATATTTTTTCATATATTACTGCCTTTACATGCTACAGAAGATACTTACATGTTTCCCAGAAGACAAAATAAGTTATATTGACCCTGATCTTCAAATTCAAAAGTTTTCACCTTTCAAAGTCTTAATGCATGGTTTTTCCTTCTGGAGCATCAGTGAGTGTTTGATCTTCTGTAATAGTTGCATATGAGTCCCTCAGTTGTCCTCAGTGTGAAAAGATGGATCTCTAAATCACACAGTCATTGTTGGAAAGAGTTCAAATACACGAAAATGCTGAAAAACCAAGGAATTAGTGGGACCTGAAGGATTTTTCTGAAGAACAGTGTTCAGGACAAATATAAACAACTATCACTAAACACAGATAAAAAAACACAGCTGTGGATCATTCAGGTAGCAACACAGTATTAAGAATCAATTTTTAAAGTTATTTTAATAAACGTAACCACTATTTTCTCTTGTGGACTATATGTAAACGTCTTTTTTGTAGGATCCCTCTTATTTTGGTAAAATAATTTACATTTTGCAGATTCTGCAAGGTGTATGTAAACTTGATTCTTGATTTAAGAATGATCAGAGATTTTTGTACTAGAAATCCAAACAAAAATACTGAAATATTGCAGTGCAAAATATCTATTTAGAAGCTAGAGTGTGTAAAGCTTAGTGTTTTGACCCACATGCAATCACACGCTGACATAGACGCAGTAGATGGATTTAAGACGCGTTATCAGTCTCAGCCGAGACGAAACCTCTTCTAAACTCACTGTCTGACCTGATATCAGTCCCTTTATCTGATCCAGACGGAGGAGCATGAATCATATAATCATATAAATCACATAAACACTTGCCTTGTAATGGTCCAGAGCATCTAAAGCGAGTCGGTGTCCCTCTGAGGAGAACATGCTGAGGGCCGCCAGCAGCTCAAACACCTGCTTCTTCACCATAGTGTTGGATGTATCCAAAGCTGGAGGGAAAGGGAGAGGAAATACAGTGTCTTTAGCTTCCTCCTCCATCATTTGAGCTTCCTCCTCCATCATTTTGTCCCTCTCCGCTTTTAGGATGTGTTAGCAGCTCATTTTTGGCAGACGTAATGTGAACTTTGTACTTCTGATGGTTAAAAAAAACAGCCAAAGCATGTGATAGGTGTGAAGATTGAGCAATGCAGATACTGTGAGCTAAGCTTTGGAGGAATGTGTGTTTTGTGAATTTATCTCGTCTACTGGATTGTTAGTGCACGGTTTTAAAGGAACAGTTCGGTCAAATGCTTCTTTTGGATGTAGAAATGGTGATTGCATGACTTCGACAGGCTTGTTTTTTGGATTTTGAACACATGCATCCTTAAAGGAGAAATGTAGAGAAATGTATGCGGGTTTGGAATGACTTGGGGTGAGTAAATGATTCCCGGGTGAACTAAGCCTGACATATGAAATTTTACTGAATAAAATCTTTTTGAAATGAAACAGTATATATATATACATATACATATATACATACAATGTGTTTTTTTTTCCATATCTGACACATCAGGCTTTTATGACTCATAATTTGAGATAAAATCAGACTAACTCATAATTATAATATGAAAAGTAAGATTAAGAGATTTATGACATGCCAAGGAAAAACAAAAAGTTAACATTTTGAGATAAAAGTCAGAATTATGAGATAGAAAAACAAAATTATGAGATAGAAAGTCAAATTTATGAAATAAGTGAATAAGAACATAAAAAGTCGATTATGAAATAAAACATCAAAATTCTGAGATAGAAAATCAAAATTATGAAATGAGTGAATTATGAGATAAAAAGTCATAATTATGAGATAAAAAGCCAAAATTGTGACAAAAGTGAGTTATGCGAAAAAGTCTTATTTATGAGATAAGTCAAAATTGTGAAATTATAAGATAAAGTCAATTATGAGATAAAACATCAAAATTATGAGATAGAAAGTCAAAATTATGACATAAGTGAATTATGACATAAAAAGTCAAAAGTATGAGATAATTGTGATAATAAGATAAAAAAATTTAATTATGAGATATTTGTCATAATTATGAGAAAAAGTCAAAATTCTGAGATAAAAAGCAAAAATTATGACAAAAGTATGTTATGAGAAAAAAATATAATTGTCATAATGAGATAAAACACCAAAATTATGACATAAAAAGTCAAAATTATGACAATAAGGAGTTATGAGACAAATTATAAGAATTGTCAGATAATGAGATAAAAAAGTAAAAAATATGAGATAATTGTCATAATTATGAGAAAAAGGTCAAAATTATGAGATAAAAAGTCAATATTATGACAAAATTGAGTTATGAGACAAATTATGAGATCATTGTCAAAATTCTGAGATAAAAAGTCCAAATGATGACAAATGTGAGTTACGAGAAAAATATGATATAATTGTCATAATTATGAGATAAGTAAAAATTATAAGATAATTGCCATAATTATAAGAAAAAAAGCCAAAATTATGACAAATGTGAGTTATGAGATAAATTATGAGATCATTGTCGAAATTATGACTAAAAAGTCAAAATGATGACAAAAGTGAGTTACAAGATAAAAATCCAAAATTATGACAAAAATGTGTTAGAAAAATAATTGTCATAATTATGAGATGAAAAAGTCAAAATTATAAGATGAAAAAGTCAAAGTTATGACATAAGTGAATTATGAGATAAAAAGCCAAAAATAATGAGAAAAATGTGTTATGAGAAAAATTGAGATAGTTGTCATAATTATAAGATGGAAAATCAAAATTATGACAAAAGTATGTTATGAGAAAAAAATATAATTGTCATAATGAGATAAAACACCAAAATTATGACATAAAAAGTCAAAATGATGACAATAAGGAGTTATGAGACAAATTGTGATAATGAGATAAAAAGTCAATATTATGACAAAATTGAGTTGAGACAAATTATAAGATAATTGTCAGATAATGAGATAAAAAAAGTAATGAGAAAAATGTGTTATGAGAAAAATTATGAGATAGTTGTCATAATTATACGATGGAAAATCAAAATTCTGACAAAAGTGAGTTATGAGACAAATTATAAGATAATTGTCAGATAATGAGATAAAGTAATGAGAAAAATGTGTTATGAGAAAAATTATGAGATAGTTGTCATAATTATACGATGGAAAATCAAAATTATGACAAAAGTGAGTTATGAGACAAATTATGAGATAATTGTCAGATAATGAGATAAAATAATGAGAAAAATGTGTTATGAGACAAATTATGAGATAGTTGTCAGATAATGAGATAAAATAATGAGAAAAATGTGTTATGAGAAAAATTATGAGATAGTTGTCATAATTATACGATGGAAAATCAAAATTATGACAAAATTGAGTTATGAGACAAATTATAAGATAATTGTCAGATAATGAGATAAAATAATGAGAAAAATGTGTTATGAGAAAAATTATGAGATAGTTGTCATAATTATACGATGGAAAATCAAAATTATGACAAAAGTGAGTTATGAGACAAATTATAAGATAATTGTCAGATAATGAGATAAAATAATGAGAAAAATGTGTTATGAGAAAAATTATGAGATAGTTGTCATAATTATACGATGGAAAATCAAAATTATGACAAAATTGAGTTATGAGACAAATTATAAGATAATTGTCAGATAATGAGATAAAATAATGAGAAAAATGTGTTATGAGAAAAATTATGAGATAGTTGTCATAATTATATGATGGAAAATCAAAATTATGACAAAAGTGAGTTATGAGACAAATTATGAGATAATTGTCATAATTATGAGAAATAAATAGTCAAAAGAAAAAAGTCAAAATTATGAGAGAAAACGAGAATTACTGAAATGGAAAATGGAATAGTTTATTGAAACTTTAGATAAAATATTTTAAAAAATTCAAAGCCATATGCAAAAATATGCAATTTGCGTTGATGGCAAAACAAAAATGTGAAGCACCAGCTGAAGGCGGATGTTTGTGCAATTACACTAAAAGACCTTTTACTTGATAAAAAAACTCAACACACTCAAAACATGATATAGCAAGAGCGTCTTTACCCTGCGACAGCTTGCGCACGTATCCCTCATTATCCACGATGAAGTGAATCCCGGCGGACGAGTTCATCACGGCTCTCACGCAGTTCACACACGTCAGCTGCAGCAGAGCGTCTGCGATTCGAGAGCAGGCACGTCCCGACAGACGATCCAGAGCCTCCAGCAGCAGGTCCAGGCCAGAGAGCTCCAGGAACTGCACCATCCAGGTCTGGTCGCTCTTCTCCAGACGCTTCTTCAGGCCTGAGTAGTTGACCACAGTGGGCACCTGCAGCAGACGGATGCACAGCTCGGCGTCTGCGTTCTCCAGGTTGGCCTCCTGCGAGCAGTCAGAGTCCTGAGACGAACCCAGTCGACCCCGAACGGCCGCCCACTTCTTCTGAGCGCCATCTGACTTCCCAGACATTTTGATGATGATGATGATAGATGATAGATGAAGGTCCTGTGAAAGTAAACTGTAGAGAATATAATTAAACACACAATAATAAAAGTTTCATTCAGATTCACACAGACACTCACACAGAAAATCTCTTAACTACAGCCCACCAAAATAAAAGTTTGGTTTTACTTGAAGAAATTATGACAGAAATACATTGCTATATAATAATTTGTATTCGATTTATTTAAAATTCAAAATATGTTTTTATTATTATCTGCACTACAAAACTTGCACACTGTATAAAATGAAATGGATGAAGAAAAAAATAATTCCTTATAATAATAATAATAATAATAATATTTATTTAAAAAAATGCTTTATTATTTTCATTATTATTATTATTTAATTGAGGCACTGTGCAACAGAAGTTGTATACTGTGTAAATTAAAAAAGAAAAAAGAATTTAGCTTTTATGATATTCCTTATTATAATAATAATTAAATTTATTTAAAATATTATTATTATTATTTTAATTAATTATTATGGCACTGTGCAACAAAACTTGTATGTTATATATTAAAAAAGATACAAATAATTTAGTTTTGATATTCATTATAATAATAGTAATAATAATATTTATTAAAAATATATTATTATTATTATTATTATTTAATTAAGGCACTGTATATCAGAACTTGTATACTGTATAAATTAAAAAAGATTAAAAATAATTTGTTTTTTCTAGTAACAATAATAATAATAATAATAATAATAATAATAATAATAATAATAAAATTTATTTTAAATGTATTTATTTTATTAATTATTAAGGCACTGTGCAACAGAATATGTATACTGTATAAATTAAAAAAGATTTTTTTAAATTTGTTTATGATATTCCTTACAACAACAACAACAATAATAATAATAATAATAATAATAATAATACATTACATCGATTTATTTTTATTATTATTATTATTATTTAATTATTAAGGCACTGTGCAGCAGAACTTGTTTACTGTATAAATTAAAGAAGATAAACATTTTTTTAAATTATATTTTTATAATAATAATAAAAAAATTACATTGATTTATTATTATTTGTTTTTTATTCCCCACTATGCACATCAAAACTTGCACACTATATGAAATTAAATGCAAGTATGCAAGTTCTGTTGCCCAACCTTTTACTTAATGATAATAATAACAATATAAAAATAATATTAAAAAAATAAAATAATAAATCAATGTAATGTTTTAGATTTTATTTTAATTATTATTATTATTATTATAAGGAATATATTTTCCATCCAGTTTAATTGATATCAATGAATTAAATTAATTTAGTTTACATTAAATTAATTTAAAGAATTAATTTCTTTAGACAGCATTTTTTAAATGAAAAACATAAAACTCAAAATCCAGAAAAAAATAAATAAATAAATAAATGCATACATACTTCAAGGTTTAACAATAAATTTTCCCAATTAATAGTACGGAATGAATATTGTGATAAACATTTGATTATGAATAATATGGAAATAAATATATCCTAATCCTACTTTTATAAAAGAGAGTCATATTCTGTGCTAGAATGGAGTAAAGCAACATCTGGCAAGCATAAAGACACATGCTTTGAGGAATAATTCACATCTTAAAACACTCCTGCTTAGGGTTGTAAATATTTGGAAATTTTCCAGTAAATTTCGGAAACACTCCCAAAAATCTTAGAAACTTTCCAGGATTTTTTGGAAGCTTCTGGAAATTTTCCACCCCTTAAAACAAAAGATCAAAACGAGGCTTGAAGATGCAGGAAGAACAGAGCGTCTATCAGAAACGCCCATATTTAGAGGAAACCAGAGCTGAGTGTCAGAGGAAGGAAGGCTAAAACAGCAGCTTAACACTTTGTTCAATCCAGAGAAATGGATGATCCGTCCAGACTTGCAAAACTCAAACCAACATGAACTCTTCTCATCTTTCTCCACGTGGGTTCAGACTTTCCTGGCATATTTGACTGTGATTCATCATCTGAGCTGTTATGGGATCAGCAGACTCAGAAAGAGGTTTTCTATGGCAAGCGTCAGCATGACACTCATTTTAATCACAGGCTTAAGAGTTTTTATATTAACTGTGAAGTATACAGGTTCTTTTAATTGCAAAATGATTGTGTGCTTTCTAAAGCATGCCCAGATCTATTTCACATCAATGTAAGTCAACATGAGCTGAAAGCTTTGTCTGGACACACCCTTAGACTCAACAAACACAGGAATGTCCCTAACATACACACAGAGATGAAATACTTTATTGATCTCACACATAAGGTCAGAAAGTCAGATGAGGTTCACGCACACACCAAAATATACTCCAAAAATAAGCTTTTGCATCAATTGCAAACAAGCTACATTGAAAATAAAAAAAATCTGCATTATTTAAATTAAAGCTGCTGTGTATTAGAATGATTTCTGAAGGATCATGTGACACTGAAGACTGGAGTAATAATGCTGAAAATTCAACTTGGATCACAGGAATTAATTACAGTTTAACATATATTCATATAGCAAACAGCTATTTTAAATTGTAAAATATTTCTGAATTTTTACTGTATTTTTGATCAAATATATGCAGCCTTGGTGAGCATAATAAACCAGTTAAATTACATTTTTGGCATTAATATTTTCCAAATAAAAGGCATTCAGTTATACAATTTTATGTACAATACTGTTTAAAAGCAAGAATTAAGAAATTAATATTTTTATGAAGTAAGGATGCATTAAATTAATGAAAAGTGACAGTAAAGACATTTATAATGTTACCAAATATTCATATTTCAATTAAATGCTATATTTTTTTCCTTTTAATTAATCCCAAAAAATCCTGCAAAATAAAATGCATCACGGTTTCCACAAAAATATTGGGCAGCACAACTGTTTTCAACATCAATAATAATCAGAAATGTTTCTTGAGCAGCAAATCAGCATATTAGAATGATCTTTGAAAGATCATGAGACACTGAAACTGGAGTAATGATGCTGAAAATTCAGTTTTGATCACAGAAATAAATTCCATTTTAACATATGTTTACATAGATAACAGCTATTTGAAATCCATTGAAAAATATTACAAAAATATTTCTAAATTTTTACTGTATTTTTTAAATATAATATCAACTTCTGAATAAACTGTAAACAGCAGCCTTGAAAAAAAAGCATCACATTTTCAAAGATGGATTTATTAATTAGATAAAATGTCACAAAAAGCCGATTTAACTCCTATAACTTTATTATTTGAACTTCAATAAAATCCTATTGCATTGCATTTTCTGGCGTGAAATTATTGATACAATAATGTCACAAATAGCACATTTTACTTAAATAATTATTTTATTATTTGAACTAAAATAAAAATCTAATTGCACTGCATTTTTTGGCATGAAATTATTGATAAAATAATGTCACAAAAAGCACATTTTCCCTAAATAATTATTTTATTTTTTAATTTAAAAAAAAACGCAATGCATTGCTATTTTCAGGAAGGAGTTATGAAAATAATGTCACAAAAAGCTAATTTTACTTTAATAATAGTTTTAATATTTTAACTTCAATAAAATCCCATTGCATTGCATTTTTGGTGTGAAATTACTGATAAAATAATGTCACAAAAAGCTAATTTTACTTCAATAACTTTAATATTTTAACTTCAATAAATCCCATTGCATGGCATTTTTTGGGATGAAATTATTGATAAAATAATGTCACAAAAAGCACATTTTCCTTTAATAATTATTTATTTTTTTAATTTTCAAAAAAAACCAATGCATTGCTATTTTTGGGAAGGAGTTATGAAAATAATGTCACAAAAAGCTAATTTTACTTCAATAACTTTAATATTTTAACTTCAATAAAATCCCATTGCATTGCATTTTTGGTGTGAAATTACTGATAAAATAATGTCACAAAAAGCTAATTTTACTTCAATAACTTTAATATTTTAACTTCAATAAATCCCATTGCATTGCATTTTTTGGGATGAAATTATTGATAAAATAATGTCACAAAAAGCACATTTTCCTTTAATAATTATTATTTTTTTTAATTTTCAAAAAAACCCAATGCATTGCTATTTTTGGGAAGGAGTTATGAAAATAATGTCACAAAAAGCTAATTTTACTTTAATAATAGTTTTAATATTTTAACTTCAATAAAATCCCATTGCATTGCATTTTTGGTGTGAAATTACTGATAAAATAATGTCACAAAAAGCTAATTTTACTTCAATAACTTTAATATTTTAACTTCAATAAATCCCATTGCATTGCATTTTTTGGGATGAAATTATTGATAAAATAATGTCACAAAAAGCACATTTTCCTTTAATAATTATTTATTTTTTTAATTTTCAAAAAAACCAATGCATTGCTATTTTTGGGAAGGAGTCATGAAAATAATGTCACAAAAAGCTAATTTTACTTTAATGATCATTTTAATATTTTAACTTCAATAAAATCCCATTGCATTTTTTGGCGTTAAATTAAAATAAATGCAGCCTTGGTGAGCAGAAAAGACTTTTAAAGATAAACACTTGAGTGCCAGTATAAAAAGCACTGCAGTGCATTGCACATCCATCTGCTGATTCATCAGGATCTTCACTGTTTATCTGATGATCTTACACAAAACACACCAGCCCAGCGCTGGAATCTGTCCCATCAGCCACAGCGGGACGTCCTGCAGGGATTTACTGCCGACAAAAGAGCGCTTATGCCACAGCAAAGCTAAACAAAAGAGCCAGAGCAACTTTGGCACTGGATTCAATTTTCCTTCTTCTAGCCCAGTTTGTTTGGACCGAGGGAAAGTTGGATAGAGGCTTTATTTAGCTGGACAGAAGAAGCTATTCTAGATGTTTGGGCATATTTGGGCTTGTTTCATCTCTGGGATGGCAGTTACTCAAAACAAAGACCCTCACAGAACAAGAAATCACAAGATAAGTTCAATTACGACATACTGAAGCACCTGAATCTGATACAAATCTATAGAAAAACACAGTCTGGTCAAATAGCAGCCATGCTGTCATGCAAAAACACTCCCTTTCTGAGCAAATTGCGCAAACGTTCTTGCGAGAATCTCAGCATGAATGCCAGGAATGTCCTTCACACAGACCCTCGAATGTCTACAGAGTTTGTATGACTTCAGGTCACACTCTTAGTCAGGAAGGAAAGACTTTCACGTGAAGGGAAACTCACAGAACAATACGACTCTATGCTTCTGCTTTTCTCACGACTGTGCTCATGTTTCCTGAAGAGTGAATCCAGGTTAAATTTTGACCCATAATCAAGCTAAATCAAGCAAAAATAGGGAATTATATCTTGCTGGTTATTTTCCGACGATTTTGTGACACGGCATATTTTCCTTTAATTTTCTTTATGTAAATTAAAATTAAAAACGCTGCAATGCTGTTTTAATAATCAATTAAATATTTTAACTTTAATAAAATCCCACTGCATTGAATTTTTAATGGAGTTATCGAGAAATAATGGCACAAAAACATATTTTTGTTTAATAATAATTTTTCCAAAAAATAGTTTCACAAAAAAAGCAGACACACATTTTCCTTTAATAAATATTTTTACATTTTACTTATAAAATCCTAAATGCATTGCTATTTTTAAATATGGAATTATTGAGAAAAAAATAAAAATCACAAAAAGCTAATTTAACTTTAATTATCATTTTAGATTTTAACTTCAAAACTTAAAATAAACTTTTTGGAATAAAATTATCAAGAAAAAAAGTGTCACAAAAAGCACAATTTTCTTTAATAATCATTTTAATATTTTAACTTCAATAAAATCCCCCATTGCATTGCATTGCATTTTTAATGGAATTATCAAGAAAATAATGTCACAAAAAACATATTTTTATTTAATAATCACACACACACACACACTTTTCTTTAGGAAATATTTTAACATTTTACTTATGAAATCCCAATGCACTGCTATTTTGGAATTATTAAGAAAAAAAGTGTCACAAAAAGCTAATTTTACTATAATAATAATTTTAATATTTTAACTTCAATAAAATCCCATTACATTGCATTTTTTGGTGTTAAACTATTGATAAAATAATGTAAAAAAACATATTCCTTTTAATAAATCCTTAAACATTTTATTTCTGAAGTTGAAAATAATGTCACAATCATTTTAACACTTTACTTCTCAATGCATTGCTATTTTTTAAAGATGGATTTATTAATAAGATAAAAATGTAAAAATAACTTTAATACTTTAACTTTATTAAAATTCCATTGCATTGCATTTTTGGCCTGAAATTACTGATAAAACCATTTTACTTATAAAATTCCAATGCATTGCTATTTTAAAGATGAAATTATTAAGAAAAAAAAAAGTGTCACAAAAAGCTAATTTTACTTTAATAATAATTTTAATATTTTAACTTCAATAAAAAGCTAACTTTACATGAATTATCATTTCAATATTTTAACTGTAAAACATCCCATTGCACTGCATTTCTGTCGTGAAAATATTAAGAACAAATGTCACAAAAACATAATTCTTTTAAACATTTTACCTATGATATCATATTGCATTGCTATTTTTAAGAGTGGAAGTGTTAAGAAAAAAAAGCTAATTTTCCTTAAATAATCATTTTAACATTTCACTGCATTTTTTTAGTGGAATTATCACTTTTATTTATTCATTTTTTCAATTATTATTTATTTAATTATCATTTTAAATTCGTACCTATGAAATCATATTGCATTGTAACTTTTGGATGGATTTATGAAGAAAATAGTGTCACAAAAAAGCTGATTTTCAATATATTTTTTAAAATATATTTTACATTTAATAAATCCCATTGCATTGCCATTTTTGTGATGGAATTGTCAAGAAAATAATTTCAAAAGAGCAAAAAAAAAAAAAAACTTGACTGTCAAGAATTAAATTATTTACTTATTTCCCAAAAAATTGTATTGTTAGACATGTTTTTATTGAGATTCACCTTAATAGTTCAAAGAAGCAGCTAGAAAGCCCAAAAAGTCCAAAGGTAATTGACTGTAATGGCTTTAAACAGAAGCACAGATATAGTTGCCGACCTTGATAAAGCTTCTCTGTGAGGTCAGACTCTCTCAGGAGTGATGATAACCTACATATTAACACTACAATCCTCACATGTGTTTGTCACAAACCTGCAAACACCAAAATCACTCATATTTGGCTACTTCAGTTGAGTGCAAAGGTCTCATATAAACACTCCTGCAAACGACGGCTTGTTCATTTCACTGGAATGTGCGACTTACTAAGAGCATCACTAGAAATAGTGTGGATTTATCACATTTCCTCCTTTTCTGGCTGTCACTCTTATACCACACAATCTAACAGGACAAACAGCAGCCGTTTCCTGTGAAATGCAAATTGGCCGTTTAATAACCACTTACATAAAATGACAGAATGCTAACAGCACAGAGAGCAATGCACTTTTGTTTTTGATGACTGATGCATTATTCAATCTCTCACTTTATTATATCATCAACAGGAGTCTAGAGAATTAGACAATTTTCACAACAATAAAAACCGTTTAATAGCAAAAAAAAAAAAACACAATGCATTGCATGAGATCCAACTTTCCCAAGCTTCTAGTACATAAATGTCATGATATACACCTATAAGCTCATACTTTACTTTTACTGACTCATCGACACACCTGACTAAATCAATAATTACTATAAATGACAGTAAAACTGCTGTAAATCTGTTGTTATTTACTAATGTCTAAAAATGAATCAAAAGGGCAGATTCTGAAAGGTTTTTACACACCTTTTTCTTTTAATAAAAATTTTGACCTAAAAATCATATTGCAATACTGTTTTTTTTGGGGATGGAAGTGTCATTAAAAAAACAATGTACAAAAAGCATTAACATTACATTTTAACATTACTTATAAAATCCCAATGCACTGCTATTTTTAAAGATAATAAAGAATTTAATAAAGAAATGTCACAAAAAGCTAATTTTACTTCAATAATAATTTTTAATATTTTAACTTAAATAAAATCGCATTTCATTGCATTTTTACTTGGAATTATCATTTTTATTGATTAA
The DNA here is from genome assembly GCF_049309525.1 of Garra rufa. Classification (NCBI taxonomy): domain Eukaryota; kingdom Metazoa; phylum Chordata; class Actinopteri; order Cypriniformes; family Cyprinidae; genus Garra; species Garra rufa. The sequence continues at coordinate 638,145 of NC_133381.1, read as the reverse complement.
TTTTTATCTATTATTTTGATTTATTATCATATTAAATTTTCACGTATGAAATCACATTGCATTGCTATTTTTGTATGGATTCATCAAGAAAATAGTGTCACAAAAAGAAAAATTAAATCAAAAATCACAAACAGCACATTTGCATTTAATAATTATTTTAGGATTTTAATTTTAAAACCACAATGCATTGCTATTTTTATGTAAGGAATTGTAAATAAAAAAATCTGAAACAGCACATTTTCATTTAATAATCATTTTAAGATCTTAATTTTTAAAAAATACTGCATTGAAATTTTTATGTAAGTATTTGTAAATAAAAAAAAACAGATAAACATTTTAATTTAATAATCATTTTAAGATTTTAATTTTAAAATCATATTGCATTGCTATTTTTGGGTAAGGAACTGTAAATAAAAAAAATTCACAAACAGCACATTTTTATTTAATAATCATTTTGAGATTTTAATTTTAAAATCATATTGCATTGCTTTTTTATGTAAGTTTTGGTTAAGAAATTGTAAATACAATTCACAAAAACACTATAAAATAAAAAATTTAATTATAAAAAGTAAGGAAAACTGCAATAATGTGGTGTCACTCATCAGTGTCAGCAAAAATATGAATCAGAATGAAAGGTTTTTACACTGATAGAGGTCTCATATTAATTTACTGTAGTAAAAATATTTATAACAACTACTAACAAACTAAAAATGTGGTAAAACAAAGATTATGCACCTAAGAAAATACAATGTCATACTTGCTATTATTTAATCTAGCCAACCTCTCACTTTATTATTTACAACAATATAAACAGTTTAACAGCAAAAAACACAATGCATTGCATGAGAGCCATGCAAGTTTCCCAAGCCATAAGCTCATACTTTACTTTTACTGACTCACCTGACACACCTGACTAAATCAATAATTACTATAAATGACAGTAAAACTGCTGTAAATCTGCTCTTATTTACCAGTGTCTAAAAACAAATCATCAAAAGGACAGATTTTAAAAGGTTTTTACACCATTTTCCTTTAATAATAATGTAAAAATTGCTGACCTAAAATTCATATTGCAATACTATTTTTTGGGATGGAATTGTCATGAAAATAATGTACAAAAAGCATGTTTAAAAATCCTATTGCATTGCTATTTTTGGGCAAGGAATTGTGAATAAATAAATAAAAAATCTCCCAAACAGCACATTTGTATTTAATATTTAATAATCATTTTAAGATTTTAATTTTAAAATTATATTGCATTGATATTTTTGTGTAAAAAATAGTAAATAAAAAATAAAAACTTCACAAACATCACATTTTAAGAGTTTAATTTTAAAATAATGTTGCATAGCTATTTTTCGTTAAGGAATTGTAAATAAAATATTCCAAACAGCACATTTTCATGTAATAATCATTATAAGATTTTAATTTTAAAATCGCATTGCATTGCTATTTTTGGGTGAGGAATTGTAAATAAAATTTTTTTTACAGAAAAGCCAAATTTAAAGATTTTCTTTAATAATAATTTTAAAATTACACCTTTAAAAATCCTATTGCATTGCTATTTTTGGGTCAGGAATTATAAACAAAAAAATTCACAAACAGCACATTTTCATTTAATAATTATTTTAAGATTTTAATTTTAAAATCATATTGCAATACTATTTTTGGATGAGGAATTGTAAAAAAAAAAAAAAAAAAAGTCAGAGAAAAGCAAAATTATAATTTTTGTTTAATAATAATTTAATTTTAAAATTATACCTTTAAAAATTCTATTGCATTGCTATTTTTGGGATGGAACTGTCTTGAAAATAATGCCAGTAAAACATGTTTTCCTTTAATGATAAGATTTTAATAAAAAAAAAAAATAATAAATATATTGCATTGCAATTTTTGGGTAAGGAATTGTAAATTTAAAAAAAAAGGTCACAAACAGCACATTTTCATTTAAAAATTAGTTTAAGATTTTAATTTTAAAATCATATTGCATTACTATTTTGGGATGGAATTGTCATGAAAATAATCCTACAAAAAACATGTTTTCCTTTAATGATAAGATTTTAATTAAGAAAATAAAATAAAATGAATAAACTGAATTGCCATTTTTGGGTAAGGAATTGTAAATAAAAAAAAAAGTCACAAACAGCACATTTTCATTTAATAATTATTTTAATATTTTAATTTTAAAAACATATTGCATTGCTATTTTTGGGTGAATAAAAAAATATATAATAATATATAATAATAATAATTATAATAATAATAATAATATATAATAATAAAAAAATAATATATAATAATAACATTTTTTAAAAAGTCCCAAAAAGCTTTTTTCTTTAATAATGATTTTACAATTATACCTTTAAAAATGTTATTGCACTGTTATTTTTTATGAAATGTTTTTACAGTTAACAGTCACAATTCATAACATTACTAACAAATTAAAAATTATTTATTAGCTTTAAAGTAGAAATACAGTAAAGCAAATATTTTGTACACACATTTTTTTTTATTTTTTTTTGAAAATGCCATGTTGAATTTAATGTGTTGCTTGCTTTTCTTTTCTAATTAATTGTAAATCTACTAGCAATTTCTGAGTAAAAATGTTTCAATCCAGTCAACCCAGCAATTGTATTCTTGTATTTTATCTTAAAATACATGAAAACAAAGTCTAAATCACCTGATAAGGGTTCTTACACACATCAAATCCACTTAATAGTGTTTTTACAGACAGCAGCTGCATTTCAGCACAACATCTGCTTCATATCAAGACTCTTTCTCAACTCCAGCAGCATTAACATTAAGCAGTAAAAGCACTAGGGCTCTTCAGAAAGCCTCTCCACCTCCACATCTGATTGCTGTTGTCCATCTGATCTCCTGAATATATCGCCCACACTGATGCATTTACACCCACACAGTCAAATAAAGCACAGTCTGTGACAAACAGCTGAAGACTGAAGAGGACAGCATGTCTTAAAATGAAGAGAAGCATCATTAAATCATCTTGACACACAGTTCTCCGCGTTGTTTCCATACTAACTCATGCAAAGACAAACAAACACGTTCGTGACACTGATTTCAGCTGATGTTTGGCTTCAATGTGACAAACAAACGCAACATTGTTTCCATCTTCACATCAATAAACAATAGCTGTTTTGCCGACAGTGAGGCTTCATCTCCAAAACATGGCGATTTTTTCTTCCTCAGCGCCATATTCACGATGTATAACCACCGTTTCTGAACACTACCAAGATAACACTTCAGATTTTAGGTTTTACTTCAACTCAGTTGTGTTTTTGTGCTCAAAGGGGAATCTTTAAGGCATTAAATATGCATTTGTCCTACCTGTGATTCAGCGAGTGTCCTTTATGATGCGATGAAGAGGAGCACTGATGTGTGGAGACACATTCCGGGTGTCTCTCCTGATAGTTTGGAGTATTCCGGGCGGATGAGGGTCGGATTGTCGGACTGACTCAGGCTGCTGCTGACACATGTGTTGGACACGCCCACTGAGCGCGACGGGGCGTGGCTTAACCCGCTTCTCTGCCAATCCAAACATTCCATCCTTGTCCTGGAATACTGCATACTAAGAATGTGCTGAAGTATGTAGCGGTAGAACTTTTAAAGAAACAGTTCAGACAAAAATGAAAGTGTGCTGAAAATATGCTCACCCTCAGGTCATCCAAGAGGAGTTTGTTTCTTCATCAGTTTTGGAGAAAAGCGTCATTCTATCACTTGCTTACCAGTGTATCCTTTGGAGTGAATGGGTGCCATCAGAATAAGAGTCCAAACAGCTGATAAAAACATCATATATATATATATATATATATATATATATATATATATATATATATATATATATATATATATATATATATATATATAAAATACATATTTGTTAGCAGATTTTGTGAAAAAAATACATTTTTGTTTTTATTTTAATTTTAGTTAAAGTTTAGTTAATTTTGTTGTGTATTTCTGTTATTTTTAGTAGATTTTGTGAAAAAAATATATAAATATATATACTTTTGTTGCGTGTTTCTGACATTTATTTGCAGATTTTGTGGGGGAAAAAATGAATTTTTGTTTTTATTTTAATTTTAATTAAAGTTTTGTTTATTTTGTCATTTTTAGTAGATTTTGTGAAAAAAAAAAATATAAATATAAATATACATATATGCATTTTTGCTTGTATTTCAATTTTAGTTAAGGTTTAGTTACTTTTCTTGCATGTTTATGTAATTTATTAGGTGATTTTTCTTTTAATTTTGGTTAAAGTTTTGTTTATTTTGTTGCGTGTTCCTGTCTTTATTAGCAGATTTTGTGAAAAAAAATTATTTTTGTTTTTATTTTAATTTTAGTTAAAGTTTTGTTAATTTTGTTGTGTGTTCCTGTCTTTATTAGCAGATTTTGTAGAGGGAGAGAGAAAAAAAAAAATATATATATATGCATTTTTTGGTTTTGTTTTAGCCCAGCTAAATTACAAAATTACAAAAACTTTAACTAAATTTAAAATGAAAACATTGTGTATTATAAAATATTATAGATGAATTATGTGAATATTGTGCATTTTATCACATGAATCCACAAGTAATCCACAAAACCACACCAGTCTGTCAGTTAACATCTTGAGAAGACAAAAGCTGAAACAAATCTACCATTAAGACGTTTTTAACTGAAATACAAGTCCATAATCCATAATAACGCTTTTTCCAGTAAAAAAGTCACATCAAAATCCAGCCACATATTTGTTTAGCACTGGTTTTGGACTGTTTTGGCTTGTAAACAGTGCTTGATCTGTGTAGATTTCTCTTCTGATTCACCGGAGGGAGCGTTATTATGGATTATGGCCTTGTGTTTTAGTTAAAAACGTTTTAATGATTGATTTGTTTGAGCTTTTGTCTTCTCAAAATGTTAACTGATGGTCTAGAGTGGTTTTGTGGATTATTGTGATGTTTTTATCAGCTGTTTGGACTCTTATTTTGACGGCACCCATTGACTGCAGAGGATCCATTGGTGAGCAAGTGATGGAATGACACATTTCTACAAATCTGATGAAGAAACAAACTCATCCACATCTTGGATGGTCTTAGAATAAGCACATTTCCAGCAAATGTTGATTTTTGTGTGCACTATTCCTTTAGTTTGCTTTGTACACTTGTATAAAATTATGTTAGAAATGTATGTTCCACCAAATGAACCGAAAAAATGTCAAATCTAATCTCTCTGGTCTGACTGAGAGACACACCCGAACTAATGCAACATCATGTTGCAACATCAACTTACCAAACTGATTTAGAAAAAGATCATTAGGAAAGCAGATTTAATTTGTTTAATTTTAACCAGTTTTTTTATGTTTTGCAAAACAGCTAAACCAACGTGTCTGCATTCAGTGGTGAGCTTATGCAGTGTTTTGTTTGATTGAATCAGGTGTCATCATTTGATGAGATATGTTTACAGATTCTGCACATCATGCACGTTTGAGATTTTCAGTGTGTTGTGTTCGTTTCTGGACAACAGAAATCTGATAAACTGACAAACAAGAGCTGAATGAACACAAGAAGCATGTGTCACTCACAGCTGACACACGCCTGACAGAAAAAGAGAAGGAAATGATTTCCCTACCTCTATGTAATGATACATATACAAAGAGAATCATATGAATCAAGTGTGGTTTTATATGCTTAAGTTTAGCTAAGTTTAGTTGGTCTTTACAAGATTCTGTTTTTGCCTAAAAAGTGTTTATCCCTCCTTGCAATAGTGTCACTGGGAGAAATATAAACAAATTAAATTAACAAAAACTAAACAGATATATTATGCATGATATACATATGTGTGCATTTTAGTTTTAATTAAAATTTTATGTTTTGTTGTGTGTTTTTTATTTTATTCAAATAATATAAAAAAACACTTGCTTTTATTTTGATTTTAGTTAAAGTTTTGTTTAAAAAATGTTGTGCGTTTCTATCATTTTAGCAGATTTTGTTTATAATATTATAAGAATTAAATATAATATTATAATATTAAAAGAAAAAAGTTTTTTAATTTTGTTGTGTTCCTGTAATTTTTAGCAGATTTTGTGAAAAAAAAAATATATATATGCATTTTTGATTTTATGTTAATTTTAGTTAAAGTTTTGTTAATTTTGTTGTGTGTTTCTGTAATTTTTAGCAGATTTTGTGAAAAAATATATATGCATTTTTGATTTATTTAAATTTTAGATAAAGTTTAGTTAATTTTGTTGTGTATTTCTGTCATTTTTGGCAGATTTTGTGAAAAAATATATATGCATTTATGTTTTATTCTAATTTTAGTTAAAGTTTAGTTAATTTTGTTGTGTATTTCTGTCAGTTTTTGCAGATTTTGTGAAAAAATAAATATGCATTTTTGATTTTATGTTAATTCTATTTAAAGTTTAGCTAATTTTGTTGTGTATTTCTGTCATTTTTAGCAGATTTTGTAAAAAAAAAAATGCATTTTTGATTTTATGTTAATTTTAGTTAAAGTTTAGTTAATTTTGTTGTGTATTTCTATCATTTTTAGCAGATTTTGTGAAAAAATATATATATATGCACTTTTGTTTTATTTTAATTTTAGTTAAAGTGTAGTTAATTTTGTTGTGTATTTCTGTCATTTTTTGCAGATTTTGTGAAAAAATATATATGCATTTTTGTTTTATTTTAATTTTAGTTAAAGTGTAGTTAATTTTGTTGTGTATTTCTGTCATTTTTTGCAGATTTTGTGAAAAAATATATATGCATTTTTGATTTTATGTTAATTTTATTTAAAGTTTAGCTAATTTTGTTGTGTATTTCTGTCATTTTTAGCAGATTTTGTGAAAAAATATATATATGCACTTTTGTTTTATTTTAATTTTAGTTAAAGTGTAGTTAATTTTGTTGTGTATTTCTGTCATTTTTTGCAGATTTTGTGAAAAAATATATATGCATTTTTGTTTTATTTTAATTTTAGTTAAAGTGTAGTTAATTTTGTTGTGTATTTCTGTCATTTTTTGCAGATTTTGTGAAAAAATATATATGCATTTTTGATTTTATGTTAATTTTATTTAAAGTTTAGCTAATTTTGTTGTGTATTTCTGTCATTTTTAGCAGATTTTGTGAAAAAATATATATATGCACTTTTGTTTTATTTTAATTTTAGTTAAAGTGTAGTTAATTTTGTTGTGTATTTCTGTCATTTTTTGCAGATTTTGTGAAAAAATATATATGCATTTTTGTTTTATTTTAATTTTAGTTAAAGTTTCTTTATATTTGTTGTGTATTTCTGTAATTTTTAGCAGATTTTGTGAAAAAATATATATGCATTTTTGTTTTATTAAAATTTTAGTTAAAGTTTAGTTAATTTTGTTGTGTATTTCTGTCATTTTTAGCAGATTTTGTGAAAAAATATATATGCATTTTTGTTTTATTTAAATTTTAGTTAAAGTTTAGTTAATTTTGTTGTGTATTTCTGTCATTTGAGCAGATTTTGTGAAAAAATATATATGCATTTTTGTTTCATTTTAGTTGTAGTTAAAGTTTAGCTAATTTTGTGGTGTATTTCTGTCTTTTTTAGCAGATTTTGTGAAAAAATATATATGCATTTTTGTTTTATTCTAATTTTAGTTAAAGTTTAGTTAATTTTGTTGTGTATTTCTGTCATTTTTAGCAGATTTTGTCAAAAAATATATATGCATTTTTGTTTTATTTTAATTTTAGTTAAAGTTTAGTTAATTTTGTTGTGTATTTCTGTCATTTTTTGCAGATTTTGTGAAAAAATATATATGCATTTTTGTTTTATTTTAATTTTAATTAAAGTTTAGTTAATTTTGTTGTGTATTTCTGTCATTTTTAGCAGATTTTGTGAAAAAATATAAATGCATTTTTGATTTTATGTTAATTTTAGTTAAAGTTTAGCTAATTTTGTTGTGTATTTCTGTCATTTTTAGCAGATTTTGTGAAAAAAATATATGCATTTTTGTTTTATTTTAATTTTAGTTAAAGTTTAGTTATTTTTGTTGTGTATTTCTGTCATTTTTAGCAGATTTTGTGAAAAAATATATATGCATTTTTGTTTTATTTAAATTTTAGATAAAGTTTAGTTATTTTTGTTGTGTATTTCTGTCATTTTTTGCAGATTTTGTGAAAAAATATATATGCATTTTTGTTTTATTTTAATTTTAGTTAAAGTTTCGTTATTTTTGTTGTGTATTTCTGTCATTTTAGCAGATTTTGTGAAAAAATATATATGCATTTTTGTTTTATTTTAATTTTAGTTAAAGTTTAGTTATTTTTGTTGTGTATTTCTGTCATTTTTAGCAGATTTTGTGAAAAAATATAAATGCATTTTTGATTTTATGTTAATTTTAGTTAAAGTTTAGCTAATTTTGTTGTGTATTTCTGTCATTTTTTGCAGATTTTGTGAAAAAATATATATGCATTTTTGTTTTATTCTAATTTTAGTTAAAGATTAGTTATTTTTGTTGTGTATTTCTGTCATTTTTTGCAGATTTTGTGAAAAAATATATATGCATTTTTGTTTTATTTAAATTTTAGATAAAGTTTAGTTATTTTTGTTGTGTATTTCTGTCATTTTAGCAGATTTTGTGAAAAAATATATATGCATTTTTGTTTTATTTTAGTTGTAGTTAAAGTTTAGCTAATTTTGTTGTGTATTTCTGTCATTTTTTGCAGATTTTGTGAAAAAAATATATGCATTTTTGTTTTATTTTAATTTTAGTTAAAGTTTAGTTATTTTTGTTGTGTATTTCCGTTATTTTAGCAGATTTTGTGAAAAAATATACATGCATTTTTGTTTTATTCTAATTTTAGTTAAAGTTTAGTTAATTTTGTTGTGTATTTCTGTCATTTTTAGCAGATTTTGTCAAAAAATATATATGCATTTTTGTTTTATTTTAATTTTAGTTAAAGTTTAGTTAATTTTGTTGTGTATTTCTGTCATTTTTTGCAGATTTTGTGAAAAAATATATATGCATTTTTGTTTTATTTTAATTTTAATTAAAGTTTAGTTAATTTTGTTGTGTATTTCTGTCATTTTTAGCAGATTTTGTGAAAAAATATAAATGCATTTTTGATTTTATGTTAATTTTAGTTAAAGTTTAGCTAATTTTGTTGTGTATTTCTGTCATTTTTAGCAGATTTTGTGAAAAAAATATATGCATTTTTGTTTTATTTTAATTTTAGTTAAAGTTTAGTTATTTTTGTTGTGTATTTCTGTCATTTTTAGCAGATTTTGTGAAAAAATATATATGCATTTTTGTTTTATTTAAATTTTAGATAAAGTTTAGCTAATTTTGTTGTGTATTTCTGTCATTTTTTGCAGATTTTGTGAAAAAAATATATGCATTTTTGTTTTATTTTAATTTTAGTTAAAGTTTAGTTATTTTTGTTGTGTATTTCCGTTATTTTAGCAGATTTTGTGAAAAAATATACATGCATTTTTGTTTTATTTTAGTTGTAGTTAAAGTTTAGCTTATTTTGTTGTGTATTTCTGTCATTTTTAGCAGATTTTGTGAAAAAATATATATGCATTTTTTTATTTTGTTGTGTGTTCCTATCATTTGTAACATTTTTGTATTTATTTTAATTTTAGTTAAAGTTTTGTTAATTTAGTCGTGTATTTCTGTCATTTTTTTCAGATTTTGTGAAAAAAAAGAATATATATATATGTATGTGTATGTATATATATAGTTGTTGTTTTTTATAATTGTAGTTAAAGTTTTGTTAATTTTCTTGTTTGAGTGAAAAAATTTAATATTAAAAAACACACAAAATAAATAAAAACACACACACACACACACACACACACACACACACACACACACACACACACACACACACACACACACACACACACACACACACACACACACACACACACACACACACACACACCAATTCTTCGAAATATAACAGAAGCCCAACTAAATGACAAAATTACTAAAACTTTGTTTAAAATGAAAACATTAAATATGTTATAAAATATAAAAGATGAATTATGTGAATATTGTGCATTCTGTACACTGTGATACACACACGGTGAGATTTGACTTGATTTGATTTATTATCGATGAAGGCGCATTGGTTCATCCCTGCCTGAAGGGGCGCTGCTCTACTCCTGCATTCACATGTCAACAGACTCATAGTCGCACAGAAGAAGTCTTTAAACCAAGTGCTGCTGCAGCTGAGGAGCCCAAAAATATTATTTCCACGCATGTACTGTTTTATTCAGTAAAATTAAATCATGGCGTCAACAAAAGAGATTTTAGAGATGGATCTTTACGCTTTATTGGGGATTGAATCGACCGCAACAGAGAAACAGGTGCGTGAGTCTGAGAACTGCATTTAGTAGATGCTCACATCAGAGTTTCTGTCAAATAATTTAAATATTAATAATCATAAATGAAAGTATACACGATAATAATCAAATAGCAGTGTAGCGGCATCGTTTCTATCACATGTGGAGGTTATAAAGCGAAGTTTGGTGTCTAGAATATGTAGATGAAACTGAAGTGTTTACATGTTTGAAATCAACAAATGACTGATTCATTCATTCATTAATTATAGTTTAGGTTATGTGTTTATGTTATTTTTAATGTGCAACAGTTTTATAATGACATACAGTTGAGTATTATATATATACTTTAAAGACTGTTGACATAAACTTGACTTGACTTAAAGCACGAATATGTTTTGCTGATTGATTTCAGTAAGAAAAGACAGATACTGAAGACAACAAGCTTTACAAATGATACTGTGTGCAATGAGAATGAAGTTTTTATACTAAAATAGTTTTTTATACTAAAGTATAGCAGTGTATGAGGTGTTTTTCTGTCGGTGAGCAGCAGGTGGCGCTGCAGTTTAACAAATAACTGTCCTCAGATCAGTCAAATCTGTCATTGAGGTGCGAGATTCTTGAATATTATTTGACCCTAAAATCAAAATGCATTTACAAAATACTGTATTGTTAATTATTATTTATACTATTTAATTTTTATTAATTAATATATTAACAATGCATTATAAATATAAGAAATAAGAAATATACAATAAATAAATGGTAAATTAATACAAATGTCTTTTAATTAATTGATAAAAGATAATTTCTGTTTATTTAATAAACATTTTTATTCTTATTTGCATTCTTATTAATTTCAATCAAACTGTAGTTGGGTTATTTTGATAAAAAACTGAAAAAAATTAAACTAAAAATACAGCTAACTAACACAATAAAAACATGATAACAATAAAAAAACTGATTTTTGAAAATAATCTTTGCAAATAAACTCTTATTTAAATATATACATTATTATTTGGATAAATAATTACATTTTAATTTAATTTATAATGTATTTATAAAATATTTATGTATTAATATTTTAAGAATTGTATTTATGTAATAAATGTATTTACATTTTAATTTTAATTGGTACATCATTTATTTATTAATGTATAATTATTTGTAAAAAATCTTTATATTTAAATGTTATATACATAATTTTTTGGATAGAATCTAAAATATAAGTGACATTTGAATTAATTACCTTTTAATTTAAATTTGTGCATAATTTATTAATTGATTTATAATTTATTCATAAAATATTTATTTATTAATATTTAAAATATTTTATTTATGTAATGTACTTCTGTATTATTATATTTTAAGTGTACATTATTTTTTTATGTAAAACGATATTTATTCATATTTAAAATTGTATTATATATAATAAAATGTAATGTTTATTAATATATTAAATATTTTATTTATATAATAAATGTATTTACATTTTCATTTTAAGTAGTGCAAAATGTATAATTGCATAATTATTTGTAAAGTATTTATGCATTAAGATTATCAATTATATAAATATTTTATTTATATAATAAATGTGTACTTATGTGTTATATTTTAATTGTACATTATTTATGAATATATGAATATTTAATATTACATATATGTGTAATTTATTAATAAAATATTTATTTATTCCTATAAATATTTAGTTATTTATATTGCATTAAAATATGTTGTAATATTTAGTTATCTGTTTTATATTAAAATTTTATACAAAAAATAATTTTATTTTATTTTATATCTAATTATATATAATACATTATTATTATTATTATTATTATTATTATTATTATTATTATTATTATTATTATTATTATTAGGTGAATTACAACGTTGACATGTTTATGAGGTTTTACCAGGCAGGATATTTCTTCAACTTTTTTAACAGTCCAGATGTTGCATTAAATGCTTGTGGTTTAGTTGTTCATCATCCGGTTTGCAAGCTCTTAATTGCTGGTTCAGTCCCGATCCAGAGGTGTTTCTGTGTTTACTGTGATGCTGTAATATCATCTGCCGAGCACAAGATCTCCAGCTGTGGCTTTGAATAGATGTTAATGAATAAAGTAAATGTCCAGAGGGATGTTTGGCCCGTCAGTGCTGGAGTTGCTGTTTCAAAACCCTTCAGCTCGATCTGGACAGAGAGTTTATTGGGTTACAGATATAAATGGCGTTCACCCAGCAGCCGTCTGACTTCTGTCCAGCTCACGCATCAAACGCCTGGAACGTCAAGCATCTTTAATATCTTGAGTAGATGCAACTTTTGGTTGCTTTATTAAGTTGCGGACTGTCAAACTAGAGACGACATGCAAAACTCCAGATGGATCTCAGAATAGATAAAGTGTTTGAGCTGCGGTTAAAGAGCCACTTGCCAAACACGTCTCACAGAGAGCGTTACGCCATACAAAACACTGGCGTTTCTGGGATTGTTTTTACGCTATGAAGCCTGACTTGTGAAATAACACAGCTTTTGAAATAGAACAGTTTATTGAAAGTTTATTAAAAAGTTTATTTAAAATGTTATGTTTATGATATTTGATACATCAGGCTTTTATTGCTAAGTCATAATTTTGAGATAAAAAGTCATAGTTATGAGATAAAAGTCACAATGATAATATAAAAAGTCAAAATTGTGTGACTTAAAAAGCCGTAGTTAACACATTAAGTGATCATTTTGATGTAAAAGGTTATGTCTTAATAATTATGACTTTGTAAAATAGACAGTTTTTTTTTCATGTAACGGTGTATTGAAACTTTAGACAAATATACTGATATTTATATGGTGAAATTTGATGCTTGTAATGCTTTTAAAATGTATTTTAAACTTAATTTTATTCTTTTTTTAAACTTTTTCTGTACTTTTAATATTTGTATATGTCTATTTATTTTTTGTATTTTCTGTGCTTTTAAACTTTTTATTGTTTATAACTTTATTCTTTTATTTATTTAACTTTTTATTTATTTAAACTTGTAGTTTTTTATTTTCATTTATTTATTTACTTGTTGTAAACTTTTTTTTTTCTTTCTTCAACCTTTTTACTTATTTATTTATTTATTAATTAAAACTTTTTATTCTTTGTTTTAACTTTATTTTATAGTTTTAAACATTTTTATTCTTTCATTTATTTATTTATTCACCCATTCCTTTAAACTTATTATTCTTTCATTGTTTTATTTATTTATTTTTTATCTTTATTGTTTTTAAATTTAATTAATTAATGTATTCTTTTAAACTTTATTTTTTCATTCTTTAATTTATTTATTGTAAACTTTTTATTCTTTTCAACTTATTTATTTATTTATCCTTTAAACTTTTTATTTCTTTCTTTTAACTTTATTTTTTAGTTTTAAATGTTTTTATTCTTTCCTTTATTTGTCTACTTATGTTAACTTAATTTTATGTTTATTTATTCTCACATGCATCATTTCGAGAGGCTTTTCATATTAAATGCGAAGCAGTGATTATTAATGGTTATAAATTATAAAATGATTACAAACTTGATCAATATTAAATCTAATTTACGAGGCCATTTTATTGTAAACCGAGTCATTGAATTATTAGGAAGTGTCTGTCATATGTAGACGTTGCAGTTGTTCTTTTCATTAGTTCTCTTTATAATTATTCTAGATAGCAAAATATGTGATAAATCAGTTTAGAGAATAAATAAATTAATTTAATTTGACTTTATTTTATTGTTTTAAAATTTTATCAATTAATTAATTAAATGATTTATTGTTTTTATTCTTTTAAACTTTTTATTATTTTATTTATTTATTGTAAACTTTTTATTCATTCTTTCTTTTAAACTTTTTTATTATTCATTATTACATTTTATTCTTTCACTCTTATTTTATAGTTTTAAATGTTTTTATTCTTTTATTCATTCATTCATTTAAACTTTTTATTCTTTCATTTTTTTATTTTAACTTTATTTTATTGTTTTAAAATTTTATTAATTAATTTATTTATTCTTTTACACTTTTTATTCTTTCATTCGTTTATTTATTTTAACTTTATTTTATTGTTTTAAAATTTAACTAGTTAATTTATTCTTTTAAACTTTTTATTCTTTCTTTCTTTTAACTATATTTAATAGTTTTGAACTATTTTCTTTCATTTTTTTTCATTCACTCATTCTTTCAATTAAATAATTAATTAAATAATTAATTTTAATTTATTCTTTTATACTTTATTTTTTTCATTTTTATTTATTTATTGTAAACTTTTTATTCTTTTGTCAACTTTTATTTATTTATTTATTTTTACTCTTTTTTGATTCTTTTATTTATTTATTTTATGCTTTCTTTTCAACGTATTTTTATTATTATATACGTTTTATTATTTTTAACTTTTTATTCTTTCTTTATTTTAACTATATTTAATAGTTTTGAACTATTTTCTTTCATTTTTTTTCATTCACTCATTCTTTCAATTAAATAATTAATTAAATAATTAATTTTAATTTATTCTTTTATACTATATTTTTTTCATTTTTATTTATTTATTGTAAACTTTTTATTCTTTTGTCAACTTTTATTTATTTATTTATTTTTACTCTTTTTTGATTCTTTTATTTATTTATTTTATGCTTTCTTTTCAACGTATTTTTATTATTATATACGTTTTATTATTTTTAACTTTTTATTCTTTCTTTATTTTAACTTTATTTTATAGTTTTAAACGTTTTTATTCTTGCATTTATTTATTTATTTATTTATTTATTCATTCATTCATTCATATAACTTTATTTTATTGTTTTAAAATTTAATTAATTAATGAATTTATTATTTTAAACTTTTTGTTTTAAAATTTAATTAATTAATTAATTTATTCTTTTACACTTTTTATTCTTTCATTCGTTTATTTATTTTAACTTTATTTTATTGTTTTAAAATTTAACTAATTAATTTATTCTTTTAAACTTTATATTCTTTCTTTCTTTTAACTTTATTTTATAGTTTTGAACTATTTTCTTTCATTTTTTTTCATTCACTCATTCTTTCAATTAAATAATTAATTAAATAATTAATTTTAATTTATTCTTTTATACTTTATTTTTTTCATTTTTATTTATTTATTGTAAACTTTTTATTCTTTTGTCAACTTTTATTTATTTATTTATTTATTTTTACTCTTTTTTTGATTCTTTTATTTATTTATTTTATGCTTTCTTTTCAACGTATTTTTATTATTATTATATACGTTTTATTATTTTTAACTTTTTATTCTTTCTTTATTTTAACTTTATTTTATAGTTTTAAACGTTTTTATTCTTGCATTTATTTATTTATTTATTTATTTATTCATTCATTCATATAACTTTATTTTATTGTTTTAAAATTTAATTAATTAATGAATTTATTATTTTAAACTTTTTGTTTTAAAATTTAATTAATTTATTTATTCTTTTACACTTTTTATTCTTTCATTCGTTTATTTATTTTAACTTTATTTTATAGTTTTGAACTATTTTCTTTCATTTTTTATTCATTCACTCATTCTTTTAATTAAATAATTAATTAAATAATTAATTTTAATTTATTCTTTTATACTTTATTTTTTCATTTTTATTTATTTATTGTAAACTTTTTATTCTTTTGTCAACTTATTTATTTATTTATTTATTTTTACTCTTTTTTGATTCTTTTATTTATTTATTTTATGCTTTCTTTTCAACGTATTTTTATTATTATTATATACGTTTTATTATTTTTAACTTTTTATTCTTTATTTCTTTTAACTTTATTTTAGTTTTAAACGTTTTTATTCTTGCATTTATTTTTTATTTTTTATTTATTTATTCATTCATTCATTCATTCATATAACTTTATTTTATTGTTTTAAAATTTAATTAATTCATGAATTTATTATTTTAAACTTTTTGTTCATTCATTCTTTTGTTTATTTATTGTAAACTTTTTATTTTTAAACAAACTGAATATTTTTGATGATACTTTTAAACATTTTTATTCTTTTTAACTTTTTCTTTCTTTTAACCTTATTTTATAGTTTAATGGTTATAAATTATAAAATGATTACAAACTTGATCACTATTAAATCTAATTTACGAGGCCATTTTATTGTAAACCGATTCAAATCATTGAGTCATTGATTTATTAGGAAGTGTTTTTACGAGTCTGTTTATGTAGACATTGCATCAAATCCTGCAGGCGTCTCCTTTTCATAATGATTCTAGATTGCAAAAGATGTGATAAGTGTTAAGAGAGCAGCTGGACACGTCAATGCTGAGACCTGTTCACAAAAACGCCAAAATAAACACATGCAAATGTATTTGCGCTGGCAGAAGCGAGCAAATCGTGGCCTCGTGCATTTCTGAGACGCTGCCAAGGCCAGTTTGAGTCTCTGTCAGCTGATAGACACCATCTAATGAGAAACACACCGCCGTCAAGCCGATGAGATGTGCGGTTGGCTTTCCCAAAGGCTCATGGGAGTTGATGGCATATAGACTGAGCTCTGAAAGGTCAGAATGCAGGTCGTGTATGAGATGTGTTTTTCACATGCGTGTGCACGCTGACATTACTGTGTGCCGTGATCCAGAGGCATTGTTTGCGGTGGATGTGACCGCAGTCTATTGTTATAAAACATCTCTGCTGGTTCAGGCCTTCCAGGAAAGCGTGAGCTCCTTTGTCTTGAGTTATGTCAAAAGTTTTGTATAATAGCTTCTTCTTGTGAAATAGCTCCAGCAGAAACAATGGAGAATGACATTTGATCGAAATATTAAATGCAAAAATCGCATGGTGATATCAGGCCGGATGTTTGCGGTGGAGTTCGTGTGAAACTCGGCTGGAGACTGGAATTTGGTTTTATTTTGGAATTTTTCAGAAATGGATTTCATTCTTCTTTCTTCTCTTTTGCAGATCAAGAAAGCGTACCGACAGAAAGCGCTGTCCTGCCATCCAGATAAAAACCCAGACAATCCCAAAGCTGGTGAGTGATTCACTGAACAATCCATTAGATTAAAAAATGAAGGCTCAAACCTGCTGAAAATAAAGAAATAAATAGGAAAATAAATAAAGAAAAATATTAAAATGCATTTTTAATTACATTTTGTTAATTAAAACAAATTAAATTAAATTAAATTTTATTTTATACTTTTTTGTTTCATTTTTCTCTGTTTATTTTAACTTTTTATTTTTAATCTTTTAAGCTTTTTTTAAACATTTTAATATTTTATTTAACATTGATATTCTTTTTTATTTATTTATGATCTATTTATCATTTAATTCTGTATTTGTAATTAAACTTCTTATTTTTTCCTATATTTTTAATTATTAATTTATTTTTTGTTATTTTATTGATTGATTGATTGATTAATTCATTCATTCTTTCTTTCATCAAATTTCTGTATTTATTTAATTTTTTACTTTTTAAATACTTATATTTATATTATGTTTATTTATTATCACACTTTTTTAATTTTAAAATGTTCCCACATTTATGTATTACTTTTCTTTTCTTTTCTTTTCTTTTCTTTTCTTTTCTTTTCTTTTCTTTTCTTTTCTTTTCTTTTCTTTTCCTTTCTTTTCTTTTCTTTTCTTTTCTTTTCTTTTCTTTTCTTTTCTTTTCTTTTCTGTCTTTCCTGTATGTATTTTATACTACATTTTTTTTACTTTTTTTTATCTTTTAAACTTTATAAAACGGTTTTATTCTATTTTTATTATGTTGAACATTATTGTTTTTTTAATTAATTATCTGTTTATCTATTATTTAATTTCTTTATTTTTAATTAAACCTTTTAATTTTTCCTTCATTTATTTTCAATTATTACTTTAATTAGTAATTAATAATACTTTATTTTTATTCTTTTAAACCTTTTTGTTCTTTTTTCATTAATTAATTAATTCTTTTCTTTCATTAAATTTCTATATTTATATTTTTAACTATTTAAATTACTTTTTTAAATTATATTTTTACTTTTTTTCCCGTATGTATTTTATACTTTTTTTATTCTTTCCTTTTTCTCTATTTTTTTTTATTTTTATTATGAATTAATTTGACTTTATTTGTATTATTTTAAACTTTTTTTTAGTAATTAATTTATTCATTCATTCATTCTTTCTTTCATTAAATTACTAATATATATATATATATATATATATATATATATATATATATATATATATATATATATATATATTTACTTATATTTTATTGTATGTTTATTTATTACCACATTTATGTACTACGTAGTACTTATATGTAATACTTAGAACCTAGAAACTATTTATAATATTAATCAAGGTTTCATGCACCAAGAACAGTCATAATTAGGTTTTTGCTGCTGTACCTTTAAGAACTCTGTATATAAATTCTGTTTAACATCTGTATAATTGCATAAATCAGGCTATAGTTCCTCAGAGATGTTTAAATTACTCAATACTAAGCATTTATATGTAAATGTGGGCCCTCATATGTTAATTAACATCTATAATGTCACATGAGTATTTCTGAATCAGTCATTCTGTAGCCGAGATTCAGCAAATGCTGTGCATTTTAGAGTATATTCGTGTACTGCATTGTATACTTGTTTGGAAAGAGCAAGAAAAAGCCTGCTTTCCAGCATATCCTTCAGAGTCCTTCAGGAGAAACCTTGTTGGCAGTTAATTGTTATAACAGGGCACTGAATTTGATTGTGTATGAGGGTGAGTCTCACGAATGTCTAGAACGTCTAGACGAATGTCAAGATCATATTTCAACCTAAATTCACAAGAAATTACAGCTGCATAAAGGTTATTTTCCTGACAATTTAGAGCATTTAACTCCACCAAATTCTTATATATATATATATATATATATATATATATATATATATATATATATATATATTTATATATATATATTTATATTTTTAATTATATTTTTAATTATATTTTTAATTATATTTAATATTAATTTTATTAATAAAATTTTATATATATTTTTTATATATTTTATATATAATTTTAATAAAAAAATATTTTTTTATCATATATTATGGAGTCATTATAATTATTACATTATTTGAATTATTATAAATTATTATATTAAACAATATAAATGGTGATTATTTAAAAAAAAGAAAAAACATTACAGAAATGAGAATCTGTACTTCATACTAGAATTTTAAATGCTGTTTTAAGTAAAAAATAATATAAATTATATTTATGTATTATATTATCTAATATAATATATTATCTCTTATATCTATAATAATATATATTATCATTGTTTTTATTATATATTATGCAATTAATATAATTATTATAAATTTATTTTATTTAATACAAATATAAATAGTGTTTATTTGAAGAAAAAAATACAAAAATGAGAATCTGTACTTTTTACTATTTTGAATGCTGGCTTAAGTAAAAAAAGAATTTAAATAAAATGCAAAAATATATTTATGTATTATATTATCTAACATAATATATTATCATTGTTTTTATTATATATTACACAATTATTTGAATTACTAGTTATATTATTAAAATTATTATCGTATTATATTTAAAAATATATAAAAAGTGCTTATTTAAAAAAATAGCAATAATGATAATTTATACTTCATACTAGTATTTTAATTGCTGCCTTATTTGAGTAAAAAAATAATTAAAATAAAATGCAAAAATATTTTTATGTATTATATTATCCAATATAATATATTATTATTGTTTTTATAGTACATTATACCATTTTTGTAATTATTATAAAAAATTATTAAATTATATTTAATATATCATCTAATATAATATATTATCATTGTGTTTATTATATATTATACAATTATTATAATTATTATATTATTACAATTATTATAGTATTATATTTAAGATAAATATAAATAGTGCTTAATAAAAAATAATTAATAAAATGTAAAAATATATGTATGTATTATATTATCTAATATAATATTATCATTGTCTTTATTATATATTATACATTAATTATAATTATTATATTATTAAAATAAGTATAGTATTATAGTATTATATTTAATAAAAATATAAATAGTGCTTAATAACAAAACAATTTATAAAGAGAATCTATACTTCATACTGGTATTTTAAATTCTGCCTTATTTAAATAAAAAATTAATTTAAATAAATTTTAAAAATATATTTATGCATAATAATATAATATAATATAATATGATATAATATTAAATAAAACATTAAAAACTTGTTACAATAATGAGAATGAGGATTGCTTCATTGCCATGAAAATAATGTCACAATTCCATGAACACATAATTTATTTAACCAAAAAAAAAAATGTTCTAATATTATATTGTACAAAATGTTTCAGTTGATTTTGGAATGATTTTGGGGACATATTTTCATGACAGTTCATGCACAAAACCAACAACACAAAGCCACTGTAGTTCAGATACGGTCATGGGTTAAACCAGTGAAAACGAAGTGGGCCAAGACAAGCACAGACTTCCAAGCTGAGACCAAACAATGGTGGCAGATACGAGGCAGCATGACATAAGACGAGACGGCCGGCGGATTCCAGCTGCTGCCAGCATTTGCACAAACGCTCAGGGCTGCAGCATGTGGCTTCTCTTATACCCCCCGTGACTCCGTCTGCCCAGAACATGTGCATAATCAATGCTGGGAAAATCATTCAGCGTCAGGAAAAAAGCACCTTGGACGAAGATGGCGTTTTTGAGAGACGTTTTTCCCCCCCTCTGCGGTCTCTGGAGGCCTTCAACAATTCCTGATTAAGTCAAAACTGGGAAACGAGGCATAATGGGTTATGGAGCAGGTTAGCTTTCTCCGAAATCATGGAATATGCAGACTCTCATGCGACTGCTCACGCGAGAGCCGTCCGTCTGCACCGAGGTCAGGCAGAGGTCACTGTAGACTGGCGCCAAAACATTTGGAATAATTAGGATTTCTTCACGTTTTTGAAAGAGGGCTTTAACTTTAAAAATTGTGAAATATTTTTAGAATCTAAAATAGCTGTTTTCTATGTGAAGCTATGTTAAAATGTAATTTATTTTTGTGATCAAAGCTGAATTTTCAGCATCATTACTGCAGTCGTCAGTGTCACATGATCTTTCAGGAATCATTCTAATATTCTGATTTGCTGCTTAAGAAACAGAAATAGAAATATTCATTTTTTTCCACTCCAATGCAAAGTTTAGAGTTTATATTAAATAAAAAAATTTAATACATGTAGAAAATACATAAAATATTGTATATTTTATCAAATATATTACATATATATGTTAATATTTTAAAAAGTTATTGCATTGTAATAGTTCCTGTTTAAATAAAAAAATAATAATTTGATTAATTAAAAGTGACAGTATTGTACATTTATATTATTTCAAGTAGTTTTTTTCTTGTGAACATTCTAGTGTTAAATATATATATTTTTTTACATTTTCAAATTAATATTTTTTGCTTAATGTCTGTTAAAGATTGTTTTTACATTTCTGTTTCAAATATTTTTTTTCTTAAAAGTTATAAACATGATTGATTTATGAGCCATCATGAATTTAGAGTTTGCTGACAATTTTTTTTAAAAGAAATAATACATTTATTCATGCATTGAATTATTCAAAAATGACAGTAAAGACATTTATAATATTAAAAAAGCTTTATATTTCAAATAAATGCTGTTCGTTTGATCTTTCATTTTTAACATTGTCAAATATTCCTATTTCAAATAAATGCTGACTTTTAACTTTATTTTCATCAAAAAATCATGAAAAAAAATAAAATGTGCACAGATTCCACTACAATGCTGGGCAGCACAACTTGTTTCAACACTGATAATAATTATAAATGTAAGAATGATTTCTGAAGAATCGTGTGACACTGAAGACTGGAGTAATGATGCTGAAAATCTAGATTCGATCAAAGGAATAAATTTAAATTTTAACAAATATTCACATAGAAAACAGCTGTTTAAACTAAAAATATTTCTGTTTTGAGTCAACATCTTCTAAGTAAAGTGCATTTAAATTAAAAAATGTTATGTGCAATACTGTTCAATGCTGTTTTTTAATTATTAAAACATTAATATTTTAGTTCAGTAAGGGTGCATTAAATGTAAGAAAAGTGACAGTAAAGACATTTTTAACATTGCCAAATATTCCCATTTCAAATAAATGCTCATTTTTAGCTTTATTTTCATCAAAAAATCATATAAAAAGTGTGTACAGATTCCACTAAAATGCTGGGCAGCACAACTTTTATTCAACATTGATAATAATTATAAATGTTAGAATGATTCCTGAAGGTTCATGTGAGTAATGATGCTGAAAATTCAGCTTTGATCACAGAAATAAATTACATTTTCCATTTCCATTTCCATTTATTCATTTAGAGGACGCTTTTATCCAAAGCGACTTACAATTTTAACAGATTCACATAGAAAACAGCTGTTTTAAATTGAAAAAAATTTCTGTTTGCATCAACGTCTAAGTGAAATGCATTTAAAATTCAAAAATGTTAATGTGCAATACTGTTCAAAAGCAAGATCCTTTTTTATTATTAAACAAATTAATATTTTAGTTCGGTAAGGGTGCATTAAATGTAACATTTCTAACATTGCCAAATATAACTATTTCAAATAAATGCTGATTTTTAACTTGATTTCCATCAAAAAATCCTGAAAAAAATAAAATGTGTTACAGATTTCACTAAAATACTGGGCATGATTTCTGAAGAATCGTGTGACACTGAAGACTGGAGTAATGATGCTGAAAATCCAGCTTTGATCACAGAAATAAATTACAGTGGAACTGTTATTCACATAGCAAACATTTATTTTAAATCTTAATAATATTTCGCTATTTTAACTGTATTTTTGATCAAATAAAAATAGCCTTGGTGAGCAGAAGAGACTATTTTCAGAAACATAAAAAACCCTCTTTCAGCTGGCGGTGTACATTTGACCCCGATTGCGTGCGGACGCCTTGGTTCTGTTGTAATCACGCAGGTATCGGCGTAACCCGAGCCGCTGGCTTGACGTGGGTCTCTCTGGGGGTGAAAGCGGAGCTCGCAGACGCTTGTTAGCGGAGAACAGACCCAGTCGTCCCATCAGCGAGTCATTAGGGGTCTGGCGGTTCCCCTGATTGCCCCGGCGGCCCCTCGTGCGCTGCAGCGGGGACCCCAACGTTTACACGCAGGAGCCCAGCAGGGTGTCATTAGCGGGAACAGCTTTCGTGAGAGCGCCGGCACCCTGCTTTAATGCAGGAAACATGTTCGTTAGTAGGAGTCGGGATACAGCACTTAATGCTTTAACAATAAACCTGCGTAAAGGGCTTGAAACATGAAATAGAAAATAGTATAATGGTTTTTTTATTTTTTTATGCACCTATCAAGTTTGAGATTTTGGGCTTTTTTTTAATACTAGTGGAAAGAAAACATCCAAAAACACTGTTCTTTTACAGCACTTTGTCTATTTGAGTCAATAGATTGCAATTACAATACATATTTTTAAAGACCGTTTTCTCAAAATGAGTTTTTTCTCCTACACTGAGCCATAAATCTCCACTTCAGTAGCACTTACACACACCAGACTTTACATTTTTATTCCTGTCTATATCCTGAAGGTTTTTGCAGAGGGATTTTTATTCATATATGATTTGCTTGATTTTATACATTTTTTTTCCCCCAAAACAATGGTAAAAAATATAGTGTTTCCTGGCTGTTCTAAGTTGTTTTCAAAACTATGGCGTGACAAAATGAGATCCCCAGAATCCATCTGACTCTAATATGTCAAAAACATTAAACAAGAATTTTGAAACTGACTTCATCTTGTGTTTTGATTTTTTTTAGCAGAAATGTATGCAAATTAGCTCATATTTCATTAAATAATGGCTCGTTTGCATATTTAAACCTAACATTTTAGAAAGCTTGTAATACAAAAAATGTTTGCAATTATCAATGTTATATATAATATAATGTGGATGATTAAGATTTTTAATATTTTTTTAAGATGTATTTTCTGCTCAAGGCTGCATTTATTGGATTAAAAATACAGAAATAATGTTGCAGTTTAAACTAATGGTTTTCTATTTTAATATATTTTAAAATATAATTTATTGCTGTCATACAAAGCTGAATTTTCAGCATCATTACTCCTGTCTTCAGTGTCACATGATCCTTCATAAATCATTCTAAAATTCTGATTTATTATCAGTGTTGGAAGCAGTTTTGCTCCCTAATATTTTTTTTGGAATATGATATATTTTTCAGGATTCTTTAATGAATAAAAAATTAAAAACAACAGCATTTATTTAAAATAGAAATCTTTTGTAACAAGATACACTACCGTTCAAAGTTTGGGGTCGGTACAATTTCTTTCTTTCTCTTTTTGAAAGAAATTAATACTTTTATTCAGCAAGGATGTGTTAAAGTGATAAAAAGTGATAGTAAAGATGTTTTGTTATTGTTAGAAAAGATTTCTATTTTGAATAAATGCTGTTTTTTTTTTTTTTTTTTTAACTTTTTATTCATTAAAGAATCCTGAAAAAGTCACAAGTTCCAAAAAATATTAAGAAGCACAACTGTTTCCACCATTGAATAATAAAGTAATAAATCAGTATATTAGAATGATTCTGAAGACTGGAGTAATGATGCTGAAAATTCAGCTTTGCATCACAGAAATAACTTATATTTTAAAGTATATTAAAATAAAAAACTTATTTTGAATTGCAGTAAAATTTCATAATATTACATTTTTCTGTATTTTTAATCAAATAAATGGAACTTTGATGAGCATAAGAGACTTAAAAAAAAAATCTTACTGATCCCAAACTTTTGAGCAGCAATGTATATAAAAATAGAATATTAAATAGTTATATCTTAATTTATTATTATTAAAAATGTAAAATGTTAATGTTACAATGTTTTGCAATTATATTTTCGCTTTTTTAATGCTTTGGAAAAAAATTATACAATAAAAAATTATGCACACTAACATTTACATTTTAAAGCTTCCTCTCTGGACTATCCTGACATTTACTAAAACTATAAAATGCAAAATCAATCAGAGATGATGAACACATCACAGCCTCATTAACATATGACCGCCCTCATTAACATATCATTACATATTCAAAGTTTGGGGTCGGTACAATTTCTTTCTTTCTCTTTTTGAAAGAAATTTATACTTTTATTCAGCAAGGATGTGTTAAAGTGATAAAAAGTGATAGTAAAGATGTTTTGTTATTGTTAGAAAAGATTTATTATCTTAATTTATTATTATTAAAAATGTAAAATGTTAATGTTACAATGTTTTGCAATTATATTTTCGCTTTTTTAATGCTTTGGAAAAAAATTATACAAAAAAAAAAAATTATGCACACTAACATTTACATTTTAAAGCTTCCTCTCTGGACTATCCTGACATTTACTAAAACTATAAAATGCAAAATCAATCAGAGATGATGAACACATCACAGCCTCATTAACATATGACCGCCCTCATTAACATATCATTACATATTCAAAGTTTGGGGTCGGTACAATTTCTTTCTTTCTCTTTTTGAAAGAAATTTATACTTTTATTCAGCAAGGATGTGTTAAAGTGATAAAAAGTGATAGTAAAGATGTTTTGTTATTGTTAGAAAAGATTTATTATCTTAATTTATTATTATTAAAAATGTAAAATGTTAATGTTACAATGTTTTGCAATTATATTTTCGCTTTTTTAATGCTTTGGAAAAAAATTATACAATAAAAAATTATGCACACTAACATTTACATTTTAAAGCTTCCTCTCTGGACTATCCTGACATTTACTGAAACTAAAATGCAAAATCAATCAGAGATGATGAGCACATCACAGCCTCATTAACATATGACCGCCCTCATTAACATATCATTACATATTCAGTATTAAGTGACTTTACTCACACTGAGGTGAGGTTAATAAACCATAACCAAGATCATTTACATAAGGTTAGAGGTTCAAAATCAGTCTGTTTAGTTGTAAGGGTCAGAGAAGGTGCAAAATGAACATGCTAAATAGCCTGTGCAAGAGTTTCTGCTTCGTTTTACAGCCAAATTAATGTGATTTTGTTTACTTTTCTTTGTAGCGGAGCTCTTCCACCAGCTTTCTCAGGCTCTGGAGGTTTTGACAGACGCCGCTGCCAAGGTGAGAGTCACCTGAGCCATTTCAGATGTTCCTGTATGCATCATAAAACACATAAAATAATGTTAGATCAGTGGTTCTCAATGTTCTTGGCCTTTGACTGCTGGTTTCCTCTTTTGTAATTACAACAGTTTGTTTTAAAAACTTTTTTAAATGTACAAAAAGTACATTCTCATGAATTCAAATTGGTAACTAAACAATAATGATTCAAATTAATAATTAAATGACAGAATTCCAGATGTTTCCATGATTTTTAACCAATGAGTTTACATGACTGTTCCAGTAGTTTGTGATTTAGTGAAAAGGAATTAAACATAAAAAATAATATTTTTTAGAACTGTAAAAATGTGTATTTATTGCAAAAATTCTCATAATGGTTATACATAAATAGTTAAAAATGATTTAAAATCTATGCATATTTTGATTCATTATTTTGGCAGAAAGGGATAATGTGGAATAAAAATGTACAATTTTGTAATTATATTTTGCTTTTGCTTTTTTTTTCAGTTCTTTAGAAAAGATTAAATGAAAAATAAAACTAAATAAATAATTTAAAAAAGTTAATAATTTATTATTTTTAATATTATGTTTATTTTAATTATTGTTGGGTAAAATGTTGTGCAATTATAGTTTGTGATTTAGTGAATAAGGAATTCAAAATAAATAGTAATAACTTTTTTAGAACTAAAAATTGCATATTTATTACAAAAATGCTCATGATGGTTATAATTTGATTAATTTAACAAATAAATCTATTTTTAAAAATCTGTTAAAAATCACAATATATATATATTTTTTAATGCTATGGAAAAGATTTAAACAATACATAAATAGTTGAAAAAATTAATAAAAATGTATGCATATTTTGATTCATTATTTTGGCGAAAAGGGATAATGTAGGGTAGAAGTGTAAAATTTAGCAATTATATTATGCTTATGCTTTTTCTTTTTTTTTAATCTTTAGAAAAGATTAAGATTTTTTTAGGTTTCCATATAAAAAAAATATATATGTATGTGTATATGTATATGTATATGTGTATATATATATATATATATATGTTTTCCAAGACAGCTGGAATCCCTAAAATTAATTATAATATATATTTTATTGCTTGTTTGCATTATTTTAAATTTGTACATTAATTTTGTAGTTCATTTTTTTCAGGCTGCTTACGACAAGGTGCGTGCTGCTAAAAAACAAGCCGAGGAGAGAAACAGAAAGCTAGATGACAAGAGGAAGAAGATTAAACTCGGTGAGCTACTCTTCCTCATACACTCAGATCTGCTCTATTATTACGGGAATACACTGATTGCATGGAAGCACGTTGCTGCCACAGAATAAAATTCACAATTTCTACATTTTCTCATAATTCTGAGAAAACGTCAGAAATCCAAGATATAAACTCATTCCTTGCATTTCAGTTTTTTTTGTTTCATTTCTGCCACAAGGTAAAAACGAAAAAAAGGTAATTGTGACATTTTATTTCACAATTTGAACTTTTTCTCAGAATTGCAAGATATAAACTTTGTGAGGAGGAAAAAATGCTTTTTTTATTCCAAGATGGAGAGGTAAAATATTCAGTATGGAATGTAATATATAAACTTGCCATTGTGGAAAAAAAAGTGCATGTACTTTTTTATTTTTTATCCAGTGGCAAAAGGAAAAAAACAAAAATAAAAGTGGAATTCAAACTTGAAATTTGCAAGGAAAAAATTTCAGGAATTTTGACAATTGTGAGATTTACCTTTTTATTCTTTTATTTCATGGTGAAAATGAGCTTTCATTGTCATATGCATTGTCGGTGTAATGCATATGACATTTTATTTTGCCTGTTTTGTAGATTTGGAGGCGCGTGAGCGACAGGCAGATAATGTGAAAGCAGAAGAGGTTAAAATCACCCGAACGTTAGAAGAGGAGGTAAGAACTTCATTTGATCAGCGTGAAGTCAAATATAACTCCATTAATTTCCTGTGGTTTGTGTGTCACAGCCTAACAAATGTCTTTTTTAGTAGTACAACTACTAAAGTACTCACCTTCAGGCCATCCAAGATTAGGATGAGTTTGTTTCTTCATCAGATTTGTAGAATTGTGTCATTCATTCCATCACTTGCTCAACAATGGATCCTCTGGAGTGAATGGGTGCCGTCAGAATGAGAGCCTAAAGAGCGGATAAAAACTTCACAATAATCCACAAAACCACTCCAGTCCATCAGTTAACATCTTGAGAAGACAAAAGCTGAAACAAATCCGTCTTTGAGACACTTTTAACTAAATCCATATTTAATCCATAAAAACGCTTCTTCCAGTAAAAAAGAAAAAGTGATCTGGTCTGAATCAGGAGACAAATCTGCACAGATTAAGCTCTAAACAAATATGTGACGTTATTATGGATCACAGACTCATATTTTAGTTAAAATGTCTTCATGGTGCATTTGTTAAAACTTTTCTATTCTCAAGATGTTAATTAATTGACTGAGAGTGGATTATTGTGATGTTTTTATCAGCTGTTGAGTCTCATTCTGATGGCACCCATTCACTCCAGAGGATCCGTTAATGAGCAAGTGATGGAATGACACATTTCTACAAACCTATCTACATTTTGCATGGCCTAAATACATTTCTATCAATCTAGTCACATTCAGACTGTAACTCCTCTCTCATCTGTGCTGCATCTGTCTGTAAGCATCAGTTTTGCAGTAATGCCTCGTTTGATTAGTAAACAGCCAATAGGTGTCAGTGTTTGACGTCTGGAGTCTGATGGGTTACTGCAGGTCAGGCCAGCTGAGTCCCTCTAGGACATTCTAACGACCCGAGTATTGTTTTGTTTATGCATATAATAATTCTAGGAATGTGTGTGGTTGCGTGTTTCTGTGTTATAGATCACCCGTCTGAGGGAAGAGGGATCACGAGAACTACAGGAGCAACAGAGACTCATACGAGAGCAGATCCAGAGAGAGAGAGACATAAACACAGGTGCTTAAACACACTCTCACACACATTTACATTCATGCATTTGCCAGATGCATTAATGCAAAGACTCTTTTTTTTACCTTGTTGTGTCAATGCCAGGGTCATGGGTTTGATTCCTAGGAAATGCATGATTATATGCCTGATATATTAAATGCACTTTAGATAAAAGTGTCTTCCTTCTATCATTCAGTTCAAGCGATTCACTAGCAAAAACCAGATCGAATTAAAAGAGCCATTTATTTTTGAATTTCGACGTAGCTTGCAAAGATTTTAAAAAGCACGTAGTGATTGTTGAAGTGGAGCTGTGGAGCAATTGGATTGCATATCACAAATCATTTGATTCAGACCGGGGCTTTGGAGTGGGTTCGCAAATCTTTTGATTCAGATTGGAACTTTTGAGTGCCGATCGTGAATCATTTGATTCAGTTTGGTGCTTCGGAGCTCAAATTGCGACTCATTTGATTCAGATCGGAACATTAGAGAGTGTGTTTGCAAATCTTTTGATTCAGATCGGAGCTTCGGAGTGCCTATCATGAACCATTTGATTCAGTTCAGGGCTTTGGAGTGCAAATCGTGGCTCATTTGATTCAGATCGGGGCTTCAGAGTGCAAATTGTGACTCATTTGATTCATATTGGAACTTTTGAGAGTGGATTATGAATCATTTGATTTAGATCGGAGCTTCAGAGTGCAAATCGTGACTCATTTGATTCATATTGGAACTTTTGAGAGTGGATTATGAATCATTTGATTCAGTTCAGGGCTTCGGAGTGCAAATTGTGGCTCATTTGATTCAGATCGGGGCTTCAGAGTGCAAATCGTGACTCATTTGATTCATATTGGAACTTTTGAGAGTGGATTATGAATCATTTGATTCAGTTCAGGGCTTCGGAGTGCAAATTGTGGCTCATTTGATTCAGATCGGGGCTTCAGAGTGCAAATCGTGACTCATTTGATTCATATTGGAACTTTTGAGAGTGGATTATGAATCATTTGATTTAGATCGGAGCTTCGGAGTGCAAATCGTGACTCATTTGATTCAGATCGGGGCTTCAGAGTGCAAATCGTGACTCATTTGATTCATATTGGAACTTTTGAGAGTGGATTATGAATCATTTGATTCAGTTCAGGGCTTCGGAGTGCAAATTGTGGCTCATTTGATTCAGATCGGGGCTTCAGAGTGCAAATCGTGACTCATTTGATTCATATTGGAAATTTTGAGATTGGATTATGAATCATTTGATTTAGATCGGAGCTTCAGAGTGCAAATCGTGACTCATTTGATTCATATTGGAACTTTTGAGAGTGGATTATGAATCATTTGATTCAGATCGGAGCTTCGGAGTGCAAATTGTGGCTCATTTGATTTAGATCGGAGCTTCAGAGTGCAAATCGTGACTCATTTGATTCATATTGGAACTTTTGAGAGTGGATTATGAATCATTTGATTCAGTTCAGGGCTTCGGAGTGCAAATTGTGGCTCATTTGATTCAGATCGGGGCTTCAGAGTGCAAATCGTGACTCATTTGATTCATATTGGAACTTTTGAGAGTGGATTATGAATCATTTGATTCAGATCGGAGCTTCGGAGTGCAAATTGTGGCTCATTTGATTCAGATCGGGGCTTCAGAGTGCAAATCGTGACTCATTTAATTCATATTGGAACTTTTGAGATTGGATTATGAATCATTTGATTTAGATCGGAGCTTCAGAGTGCAAATCGTGACTCATTTGATTCATATTGGAACTTTTGAGAGTGGATTATGAATCATTTGATTCAGATCGGAGCTTCAGAGTGCAAATCGTGACTCATTTGATTCATATTGGAACTTTTGAGAGTGGATTATGAATCATTTGATTCAGTTCAGGGCTTCGGAGTGCAAATTGTGGCTCATTTGATTCAGATCGGGGCTTCAGAGTGCAAATCGTGACTCATTTGATTCATATTGGAACTTTTGAGATTGGATTATGAATCATTTGATTTAGATCGGAGCTTCGGAGTGCAAATCGTGGCTCATTTGATTTAGATCGGAGCTTCAGAGTGCAAATCGTGACTCATTTGATTCATATTGGAACTTTGGAGTTGGTTCGCAAATCTTTGATTCAGATCGGAACTTTGGAGAGTGGATTTATGAATCATTTGATTTAGATCGGGGCTTCGGAGTGGGTTTGTGACTCTTGATTCAAATCGGAGCTTTGGAGCGCCTATCGTGAATCATTTGATTCAGATCGGGGCTTTGGATCACCTTTAGTGAATCATTTGATTGAGTTCGGGTCTTCGGAGCACAAATCGTGACTCATTTGATTCAGATCGGAACATTACAGCGTTGATCGTGAATCATTTGATTCAGATCGGGGCTTTGGAGTGGGTTCCCGAATCTTTTGATTCAGATCGGAAGCTTGGAGCGCAATCGTAAATCATTTGATTCAGATTAGGGCTTCGGAGTGGGTTCGCAAATCTTTTGATTCAGATCGAGCTTTGGAGCGCCGATCGTGAATCATTTGATTCAGAATCAGATCGGGCCATCAGAGTGGGTTTGATTCAGATAGAATAGATAAAAGCATCTGCCAAGTGCATTAAAATATAAATATGTCACATTGAACATTTATATACATTTATTTAACATTTACCTTTCTAAATGGGGACATGCATCCTTATTTTGTATAGTTTTGCTAATAAACTAAATGAATTAAACAAATAACTTTACTATTAAATAACTGAACACACACAGATCTTTAAAGGGTTAGTTTGCCTAAAGGGTTATGTTGTTCCAGACTAGCTGCACTATTAATCCAAATAAAACCAAAACCACAATATGGTTTAGTGCAATGGTTAGATGTTTGAAAATGAAAAAAATAAAACTTTAGGTTAAAATTATTATTATTATTATTATTATTATATTTTTTTTAAATACTCAGTTTTTAATTTTAGAGTGAAATAATATTACAATGGTATTTCTTATTTTTATTTTTTATCTAATTATTTTGTTTTAATAATTTATTTATTGTATTATATTATATTATATTATAGTTTCATAGTCATAATTATATATAAAACAACATCTTTGGCCAAATTGTGCAGTCCTACCAACAAGCAGAGCAAACCTAGAGTTTTTTTTTTTTAAATCACATTTTTTAATACAATCACAGTTTTGATCAGAAAATCACAATGATTTTTTGTTCCACAAAATCACGTGGCTCTAATTCATACCTGTATGATTTTTTGTTTTATGTGGGACACCGAAGATATTTTGAACAATGTTGGGAACCAAACAACACTGGACCCCATTGACTCTTATTGCATGGACTAAAAAGACAGATATTTTTCAAAATGTCTATGTTTTTTCTATGTTTTTGCAGGAAAAAATAAGTCATACAGGTTAGGAATGACACAAGAGTGATTAAATAATCACAGAATGCTCATTTTAGGTGAACTGCCACTTTAAGGGCTAAATTACAAATCTGGAAAGCCAAACTGGAGTTACACAATCTTCTTTTATTTATCGTTTCCTCATTAGTCCAAGAATCACATTTATGTGCTTTTAATCCTTTAATTTGCCCAGTAGTTTGTTTTATTGTGATTGTTGAGTTGATTTCTGGAACACACACTGCTCACAGCATCAGAAACAGCTGCTGCCTTTGCTTTGTAACTCAGACCTGAAACCAGTGCAGATAATATTGTGCTTATTACTATAAATACAGATTTAACGACACGCAACACACAGCTGCTCACTATTGACAGTTTATTGTGCCGTCTCACAGTATCTCTGCTAGGTCATTTCAGTCTGGATCAAACTGAATATAACTAAAAACATTGTAAAAATATAATTATTTTGAGTGAGTCATTTATGCTGGAACAGCTCCGATTGATTCAAACTTGTGATTTTGATCAATCAGTTCAAGTGATTCACTAGCAAAAACCAGATCAAATTAAAAGAGCCATTTATTTTCTTATTCTTGGACAATGATTTTGGACAATGGACAATGAGCAATGAGCCACAATGGACAATGAGCCATTTATTGACAATGAGCCCCAATCTGAATCAAATGATTCACAATCGGTGCTCCAAGGTTCGATCTGAATCAAAAGATTCGTGAACCCACTCCGAAGCCCTAATCTGAATCAAATGATTTACGATTGCGCTCCAAGCTTCCGATCTGAATCAAAAGATTCGGGAACCCACTCCAAAGTGGCTTCGGAGTGGGTTCGCAAATATTTTGATTCAGATCGGAACTTTGGAGCGCTGATCATGAATCATTTGATTCAGTTCGGTTCTTCGGAGTGGGTTTGTGACTCTTGATTCAAATTGGAACTTTGGAGCGCCTATCGTGAATCATTTGATTCAGATCGGGGCATTGGATCACCTTTAGTGAATCATTTGATTCAGTTCGGGTCTTCGGAGCACAAATCGTGACTCATTTGATTCAGATCGGAACATTACAGCGTTGATCGTGAATCATTTGATTCAGATCGGGGCTTTGGAGCGCTGATCATGAATCATTTGATTCAGTTCGGTTCTTCGGAGTGGGTTTGTGACTCTTGATTCAAATCGGAACTTTGGAGCGCCTATCGTGAATCATTTGATTCAGATCGGGGCTTTGGAGCACCTTTAGTGAATCATTTGATTCAGTTCGGGTCTTCGGAGCACAAATCGTGACTCATTTAATTCAGATCGGAACATTACAGCGTTGATCGTGAATCATTTGATTCACTCTCCAAAGTTCCGATCTGAATCAAAGATTTGCGAACCAACTCCAAAGCCCCGATCTGAATCAAATGATTCATGATCAGCGCTACAAAGTTCCGATCTGAATCAAAATATTTGCGAAACCACTCTGAAGCTCCGACAATGAGCCATTTATTTTCTGATTCTTGGACAATGATTTTAAAACAAGTAGTGATGGATGAAACTGAGCTTTTCGAAATTCCCAATCAGTTAATCCATTGTATCGCAAAACGATTCACTG
Source organism: Garra rufa (assembly GCF_049309525.1). Classification (NCBI taxonomy): domain Eukaryota; kingdom Metazoa; phylum Chordata; class Actinopteri; order Cypriniformes; family Cyprinidae; genus Garra; species Garra rufa. The sequence continues at coordinate 603,719 of NC_133381.1, read as the reverse complement.
CTTCAGAGCGCTCCAATTGGATTGTGTATCACAAATCATTAGATTCAGATTAGGGCTTCGGAGTGGGTTCGCAAATCTTTTGATTCTGATTGGAACTTTGAAGCACAGATTGTGAATCATTATTTCGGTTTGGGGCTTCGGAGTGGGTTTGCAAATCTCCTGATTCAGATCTGAGCTTTGGAGTGGGTTCGCAAATGTTTTGATTCAGATTGGAACTTTGGAGCACAAATTGTGAATCATTTGATTCAGATCAGGGCTTTGGAGTGGGTTCACAAATCTTTTAATAAGATCGGAGCTTTGGATTGGGTTTGCAAATGTTTTGATTCAGATTGAAACTTCGGAGCACGAATCGTGAATCATTTGATACAGTTCAGGGCTTCGGAGTGGGTCCGCAAATCTTTTGATTCTGATTGGAACTTTGGAGCACAGATTGTGAATCATTATTTCGGTTTGGGGCTTCGGAGTGGGTTTGCAAATCTCCTGATTCAGATCTGAGCTTTGGAGTGGGTTTGCAAATGTTTTGATTCAGATTGAAACTACGGAGCACGAATCGTGAATCATTTGATACAGTTCAGGGCTTCGGAGTGGGTTCACAAATCTTTTGATTCTGATCGGAGCTTTGGAGCACAGATTGTGAATCATTATTTCGGTTTGGGGCTTCGGAGTGGGTTTGCAAATCTCCTGATTCAGATCTGAGCTTTGGAGTGGGTTCGCAAATGTTTTGATTCAGATTGGAACTTTGGAGCACAAATTGTGAATCATTTGATTCAGATCAGGGCTTTGGAGTGGGTTCACAAATCTTTTAATAAGATCGGAGCTTTGGATTGGGTTTGCAAATGTTTTGATTCAGATTGGAACTACGGAGCACGAATCGTGAATCATTTGATACAGTTCAGGGCTTCGGAGTGGGTTTGCAAATCTTTTGATTCAGATTGGAACTACGGAGCACGAATCGTGAATCATTTGATTCAGATTGGAACTATGGAGCACGAATCATGAATCATTTGATTCAGATTGGAACTACGGAGCACGAATCGTGAATCATTTGATTCAGATTGGAACTACGGAGCACGAATCGTGAATCATTTGATACAGTTCAGGGCTTCGGAGTGGGTTCACAAATCTTTTGATTCTGATCGGAGCTTTGGAAACACTGATTGTCAATCATTTAATTCAGTTCGGGGCTTCTGAGTGGGTTTGCAAATCTTTTGATTCAGATTGGAACTACGGAGCACGAATCGTGAATCATTTGATTCAGATTGGAACTACGGAGCACGAATCGTGAATCATTTGATTCAGATTGGAACTATGGAGCACGAATCATGAATCATTTGATTCAGATTGGAACTATGGAGCACGAATCATGAATCATTTGATTCAGATTGGAACTACGGAGCACGAATCGTGAATCATTTGATTCAGATTGGAACTACGGAGCACGAATCATGAATCATTTGATTCAGATTGGTGCTTTGGAGTGCAAATCTCAACTCTTTTGATTCTGATCGGGGCTTCGAAGTTGGTTTGCAGATCTTTTGATTCTGATCGGAACTTTGGAGCATGGTTCGTGAATGATATGATTCAGTTTGAGACTTTGGAGTGCAAATCGTGACTCATTTGATTCAGATCGCAACACTGGATTCTGATCGGAACTTTGGAACACCGATCGTGAATAATTTAATTCAGTTCAGGGCTTCGGAGTGGGTTCACAAATCTTTTGATTCTGATCGGAGCTTTGGAAACACCGATCGTCAATCATTTAATTCAGTTCAGGGCTTCTGAGTGGGTTTGCAAATCTTTTGATTCAGATTGGAACTACGGAGCACGAATCGTGAATCATTTGATTCAGATTGGAACTACGGAGCACGAATCATGAATCATTTGATTCAGATTGGTGCTTTGGAGTGCAAATCTCAACTCTTGATTCTGATCGGGGCTTCGAAGTTGGTTTGCAGATCTTTTGATTCTGATCGGAACTTTGGAGCATGGTTCGTGAATGATATGATTCAGTTTGAGACTTTGGAGTGCAAATCGTGACTCATTTGATTCAGATCGCAACACTGGATTCTGATCGGAACTTTGGAACACCGATTGTGAATAATTTAATTCAGTTTGGGGCTTCTGAGTGGGTTCGCAAATCTTTTGATTCAGATTGGAACTTCGGAGCACGAATCGTGAATCATATGATTCAGATTGGGACTTTTGAGTTCAAATCTCAACTCATTTGATTCAGATCGGGGCTTGGGACTAGGATCACAAATCTTTTGATTCTAATCAGAACTTTGGAGCACAGAACATGAATCATATAATTCAGTTTGGGGCTTCGGAGCTCAAATCTTGACTCATTTGATTCAAATCGGGGCTTTGTGTCTGATTGAATGAATGAGAGAGGACGGGTTGTAATTCCTGAGTAGATATTGATCTCATTTTTCCTCTCTGTTTTCTCTCTATTTGTCCTCTTCATCGTCACAGACTCTTCAACAGTACATCAGGGTAACAGCGACGTGACTCCTAAATTAAAGGTATGTGCATAGAAGTGAATGTAATAATAATAATAATAATAATAATAATAATAAAAAGTTTAAATAAAAAATATGTGCATGGAAATGAATAATTTACATGAATTAATGTACATATAAAATATTTGATTATAATACTGTTAAATGTTTTTTTTTACTTTTTTATTTTAAGTATTTCAATTTAGTTTTATTAAAAATTCTATTATATATTTACTCATGAAATATTAAATAATAATTATTAGTTGATTGTTCATTTATTTAATATATGATAATAATATTAAATTATATGAATGAATGAATGAATGAATGAACTAATGAATACAATATGAAATTGACGTTACATGCTCCTCATCCTTATTTCAAATCTCTATCAAATGTTGTATTTTTACTTTTTATAATTCTAAATGTTTTTAATTTAGTTTTATTAAAAATTCTAATTAGACATTTATTAATTTATTTTATTTTTTTAAATAAATGTCATCTAATTAGACATTTATTTATTATGTATGTATATATTTATATTATACAATACTAAATCAAATAAATTAATTATTTAGTAAATATGTATATATAAAATATAATGTTTACACTCCATGCTTATATTTCATAATTTGTGTTTTATTTAGATTTTTATATATATATATATATATATATATATATATAAAATATAAAATAATACATACAGTCATATGTACACAAATACAAGTATTTTATTTGGACTTTTTTGTATTTGTAAATGTATTTAGAAGAAATCTTAAATGTATATTTAAATGATTTATTTAATTTGAATGATTTATTGATTTATTTGAAAATTTAATGTTATTGTTTTAAAATTATTTTTATTTTTTATTTTTACTTTAATTATTAAATTAATTGCCTCATCATCTCGCAGTTCACTCTCAAACCACCAGGGCTTTGCAAACCCTGTATTAGCACATCATGTCTATCAGTGATTTGCTGAATGCTTCCTAAAGAAGGAATCAGATGAAATGAGCTCTCCTAAAGGATTTCATATGCCAATAATATAAACATACTTCACATGTACATCCAGCTCTCTAATGTACATCAGTCCTCTCTAGACCAGAGAACTCTCTGACCCACAATTTAATTCTCATTAATGATCTGTTCCTGTCCTTCGGTGTCACCGAGTCGCCTGGAGAATCATAACTATGGAAAACCAACAGAACTGTATTTCCTTTGGAAAGCTCTTAGTTTTCTTCATTAGAAGACGTTAGCTAATGTGTTTATGTATTTAATCTCATTATTGTGTTCCCAGCTGATCCGAGCATCCCTGCCTCCGGTGAATTAGCGTCATGTTTGTGAGCTCCTTCAGCAAAAATAAACACTAACGCTCCATTAGACCAAACTTAGGGTTACGTTACGTGAGATTTGGCATGAACTCAGGCCTAAATAGTTTTCCCAGCAGTCTCTGATAGATCAGACTGGGCCGATTAGTGTTTCAGACGTATCCCTGCACATATATTTTTCTTTAAAACTCATTCGTGTTGACTTTCTCAGAGGAGTCGTCTGATTAAACGAGTGCAGGTTTTAGAACAAATGCGTTTTGCTCTTTGACTGGACCGCTCCATTAATTAAAGCCGAGTCTCTGGACCGTGCTCGCATTCGCTTTCTTTATTAAAGAAGTGATAAATATTGTGTTACAGCTGATTATTGCACCGGTTTGCTGTAATTAAAACAGTGTGAGTTTGGAGGAGCATGTGGTTTAGTGCAACACTTGAGAAATAAAATTAATACTCTATATGAGGCATTAGGAAACACTTTTTGAAGGAATATTACCCGAAATAAAAAAGAAAACAAATATGTAATAATATTATATACTATAATATAATATAATATAATATAATTATACTATATTGTAATGCATAATATAATATTTTAATGTATATAATATAAAGTAATAATAGCTTATATGCATTATTTATTTTTACATTAATATACATATGTGTTACCAACAAAAAAAAAGAACAAATAAAATATAAATAAAATAAAAAATATATAAATGTAAATTACATACATTATAACCAAACAAGAAAAAAAATATTTCTATGTAAATAATAAAATATTATATATTATTATATATTATATTGTATTATATTATTTATTTTTTACATTAATATAGTTTTTTACCCCTAGATAGATAGATATAAATAACAAATAATATAAAAAACAGGACAATTACAATAAATACAATAAAGGGGAGGCTAAATAAATAATATTAAAAGTATTAAAAAATATAATGTAATATATGTATATTTTAAGCATTTAGCTTTGGTTTCAGTTATATATATATATATATATATATATATATATATATATACACACACACACACACACACACATACAAAAAATGAGAACAAATAATTAAAATAAAAGGAAAAATCTATAAATATAATATTATATCATTTATTATTTATATTAATAAACATATTTAAGTATTCAATATTTATTACCAAACAGGAAATGAGAACAAATAATTAAAATAAGAGGAAACATTTATATGTATTTTAATGTACATAATATAATATTGTATAATATTATATTATATGATTTATTATTCACATTAACATACATATTTAAATAAATATTCAATATTCATTACCAAACAGGAAATGAGAACAAATTATTAAAATAAAAGGAAAAATAAATAAACATGTAAATAATATTATATACATTAATATACATATTTATTGCCCAAAAATAAATAAATAAATAAGAAAAATCACAATAAATAAAATATAACTTGATTTAAATATTATTTTTTCCAGTATTACAGTGATGAGAATGACATTTGTTAATGTTAATAATATTTAAAAACAATCCAAAAATAAAAAATAATTACAGGAGACTAGATAATGTTAATTTTGGCATCTTTAAGTCTTGCATTGATGCTGATTTTCAGTTTTTTCTCATCCTCAGCTGAAGTGGAAGTGCAAAAAAGAGGATGCCAGCAACGCCGGCTATTCTCACGAATGCCTTCAAAACCTCTTCCAAAAGGTAAGAGTCAAGTAGATTTGTCGAATTATTCCTGAGCTAATTGGTCTTCATTAGTTTAATGTGATCAGCTCGTATCGACTGGTAAGCGTGTGAGAAAGTGACCTCGTGTGTGAATTAGCAGTTTTGTGCGGTTAATGAGCAGGTTGTGGCGTCCAGCGCAGCGGGTTTCAGGTCTGCATGACATCAGCCATTAAACGCTTTTATTTCCCCTCGTGTGTGAGCTCCATTAAGTTTTGTAGCAGCGCAAAACGCCGAAGGCAACGCAGCGCACATGCCACCGTTACGGACACGTTTAGTGCCGTCCAGGGACTCGCAGGAAATCTGCTCTTCACATGCAACCGGCAGCTAATGACGTGTTCAATTCAATGGTCTCTCTACACGCAGACTCCAGCATCGGCGTAAACAGCTCACAAACCCATCGAGACGCTTACGGAATGAGCTTACGGGAGGGCGGATGGCGAAAGGCTGTGTGTTTTGGAGCGCTTTCGCGCCGTACGGCCTCTCGCCAGCCCGGGTCGGGCCCTTGGAAACCTCTAGAAATGTTTGGATTTATGAAATAGGCTTCCAGTGGGACGCTCTGCTTTGTCACTGTTGGCAGGTTTTTCTCGTTTCTGAATGTCAAGTGCGTTTTGCTTTTCCCAGGCGGCCGTAAAACTGATTCTCGGAGACGGCAGATTCTCAGAAACATCTATTTTTCATAGAAAGTGCTTGAACGTGGAGGGGGAATCTCAGGAAAGCTGTGAAGAATATGACCGGGTCATGTACGAACGTGAAAGCAAAAGAAAGAAATTATGTTTTGTGGAAAATAATGTCCGTTTTATGATGCATTGAGCTTGAGCTTATATGTCATAAAAATACAATGCAATGCAATAAAATCCTTTTATTTTACATAAAACTTTTTTTTTGGTCACGTTTAACTACTAAATCAAAATAAGGAAATTGATAATTTATTTTTTTTTCTCTCTCTCTAAAATATTAAATTTTAAAAATGTTTTTTAGGACTTATTGCATGTGGATTTTTTTTTTTTTCTAAAATATTCTATTTTTAAATTTTTTTTAGGACTTGCATGAGCTGAACTGTCAAAAAAATGTGAAAATGTAATATACTAAAGGTAGACTTTATTTTACAGAAAGCATTTTTTTCTTTTGATTTTGAGGTTAAATTTGTTGTTAAATCTTGTTTGATCACAAAATTAAAAAAAAGAAAAAATCATTGACTTCTGTAAAATAATATCTATTTTACGATTCATCATTGCATGAGCTAACCTGTCAAAAATGTACTAAAAGTACTAAAAATAGACAATTATATATGATTATATATATAATATTATATTATATATATAATATACAATTTGTGTTTAAATCTTATATTTGATGACAAAATCCAAAGACAGAAAAAATTAATTTATAATGTTATGATTTCTGTAAAATAACGTCTTTTTTATGATTCATTGCATGAGCTTAAATGTCATAAAAATGCAATGCAATGCAATAATCCTTAAAAAATACTTTTTGGGTCATGTTTAGCTACAAAATCAAAATAAGGAAATTGAAAATTGATTATTATTTTTTCTCTAAAATATTCCGTTTTTATTTATTTTTTTAGGACTTATTGCATGAGCTGAACTGTCAAAAAATTGAAAATGTAATAAATATTAAATTTAGACTTTATTTTACAGAAAACATATTTTCTCGGTTTCTCGGAATTTGTGGTTAGCTTATTAAATATTTTGTGGTATTTTGAATGCAAAATCAAAAAAAAAAAAAGGATTTAATTAAAAAATGTATTGCATTGCAAATTTATAGCATTTATTGCATAAGCATGAAAAATACTAAATATCCTTTTTTTTTTTTTTTTTTTTTTTTTGGTGGTTACATTTTTGTGGCTACATTTAACCAAAAAAAAGTCTGTAAATTAATTTTTTTTTTTCTTAGAATTGATTGCTTTTCCCATGACAGTTAAGCTAATTTCCTCCGAATTCTCATGACTATGATGACAAATGAAATACTATTTTAATTGAAAATATATTTATTTAATAAAAACAGCACTTTATTATTGTAAAGTAAAACATCCAGACATTCACCTTTTGGAGCAAAATGTGCATTATTGTCATGAAAATACGAAAATAGGCTTCATTTTCTTCACTGTCAATACAATTCTTTATGTTTTTCATAGGATTGGCTCTCAGAATGGCACTGTAATAATGTTTGAGACTCCGTGTTTAGTCTGGGCGTCCTCCTTTCCGAGGGTCAAAGGTCAAATACCGACTCCAAACTCACTCCCAGAATTCCTGATTGTTTTTTGTGGAGAGCAACAGAACGAGCCGGAGGAGTGAATCAACATTAGCAGAACATTTCTCATGCTCCGAACAGAAATAGAGGCCGTCCTGCTGATTTATGACGGACATTTTTAAGCATATAAGAGTTGGCAAGAAAATGTTTGCACTATAAATAGTCAAATTAAATATGATTCTTTAGGGTCACCATCCTTCTCACGCTTTTATTTTCTTTTTCTCCTTCTTTCTGGCCACACAGAGTCAAAAGCAGAGTTTTTGCCCATTTTTGCAGCGCTCAACATTGAGTTTTTATGATGTTTGCATTGCAGTATGGAGAGGTCTTGAACATTCTGATATCCAGTAAGAAGAAAGGCAGCGCTGTGGTTGAGTTTGCATCTGCAAAAGCGGCTGTAAGTATTTTACATCTTCAAATACACAACCATTTGAAGACAAAAGCTCATTTTTAAGGTATATCATCCACATGTTGGGGAGAATATCAGAAAAACCATATTGGGGAGACATATAAATGCCCAAAACCAAAGGTGAATAACCCATTTATTAATATTACTTAAAGAAAAGTATTATTTTCTGGACAAATAAACAGATTTTCCCTAACACATTTTTTTTTTTTACTTTTTTGTCTGTTTCTCAAAGGTGATTTTCTTTACAATAGAAAATTAGATCATTTTCTTTATGCAAAGCATATTTTCTTTTGATCTTTGAGTAAAATGTGACCTTTCAGTCACCTGATTAAAACAAACAAACAAAAAAAAAAAAAACCCAGACATAAAAAATAAAAATAAAAATATATATATATTTTTTATTATTTATTTTAAATTTGGTACATGTTTTAAATTTATTATAAAATAATTAAGAAATGTTATTATAAAATGACCTTTAATTCACCCAATTAAACAAGTTTTAAATTCAGATAAAAAAGTAATTTTTTTAGAGTGAAAAAAATAATTAATTAATCAATAAAAACAAATAATCAATAAAAGTAAAGCATATTTTTTATTATATATTCAATATATTTTGCATATGCAGTATATATTAATCATTTCATTTATATTATAAATGTTTTTAATTTATTATAAAATAATTAAGAAATGTTATTTTAAAATGTGACCTTTAATTCATCCAATTAAACGTGTTTTAAATTCAGATTAATTTTTTTAGTCAAAAAAACATTAATCAATAAAAACAAATCATCAATAAAAGTAAAGCACATTTTTATTGTTTTCATTATATTTTGCAATGCAGTATATATAAATCATTTCATTTATATTACAAAATAATTAAGAAATGTTATTTTAAAATGTGACCTTTAATTCACCCAATTAAACGTGTTTTAAAATCAGATTTAATTTTTTTTTTAGAGTGAAAAAAAATGTAATCAATTAAAACAAATCATCAATAAAAGTAAAGCATATTTTTATTGTTTTCATTTTATTTTGCATATGCAATATGTATGAATCATTTCATTTATTCATTTATATGTTTTTTAAATGAATAAAATCATGTTGAATTCTACTGATCACACTGAATGAATTTTATGACACTATCATGCCAGTCTCATGCTTATAAAGCGCAGGAAGCCGTATGTAATAGAAAGCAGAATCTCTGTTATTGTCTTTAACCGTGTGACCGTCGAACGGGACTCTTGTGGTTCTTCTCTGTCGTGTGGTTCAGTTCCCGATCCCAGAATCACGGCCACTGCCTGGAAAGAATGGGCTTTGTGTTTGAGTTCAGCACATGTGTGTCTGTTCGCAAGAATAAAAAAACACATTTACTTATGTATTATAGACACATACTATAAAAACACATTTCATTTATGTTTTAATGACGTTTCTCTGTGTTCTGAATCAGGACCTGGCATTTAAAAACGAGAGCGGTCTGACTGGAAACCCTCTGAAAATCACATGGCTGGAGGGACAACCGGCCCAAACGTCACACATCGACCCGACGGCGAGCGCCTTCACCACACCACAGGTACAAAAAACCCCTCACAAACGTCTGTCATAACACAAAAACACTGGGGAAAAAATCTATTTTATTATACTTAAAGAAATCAAGCCTTAATTGTGTTGTGTTTGCATTTAATCCAAACAATTAAACACTTTTCCCCCAAATTCTCATTATTTTTACTTTACATTTTAGTCTATTTTTTTTCAATAGTGATTTTTATTGCAAAACTTTGATCATTTTCTTTAGGGAAATAAAGTTTGAATTTGGTCTGAAATGTATGTCAAGATAAAGTCAGAATTCTCAAATATAAACTTATATAAAGTAAAAATTCGCAAAAAAATACTTTTTTATTCAGTGGCGGAAACAAGCTTGACTTTATTTCTCACAGTTGTGAGATATAAACTTCCAAATATAAAAAAGAAAAGTCAAGCTTCTTTTAAATTATAATAATTTTCAACCCACTCAGTTTTTATTTATTTATTTATTATATTAATATAATTAATATTTATATTATGATAGTTATAATTATAATAATTATGTATTAATTATTAATAATACATAAATAAATAATTATTAGTATTTTTAATAATTATTAATGTTATTAATTAATTATTTAATAATTATTATTGTTATTAATTGAATATGTCAAATAATAAATATATATATATATATATTTATAATATGAACTGAAAAAATATTTACAGTTGTGAGATATAAACTTCCAAATATAAAAATGAAAAGTCAAGCTTCTTTTAAATTATAATAATTTTCAACCCACTCAGTTTTTATTTATTATATTTATATAATTAATATTTATATTATGATAGTTATAATAATAATTATGTATTAATTATTATTAATTATTATTAGTTGTATATATATATATATATATATATATATATATATATATATATATTTATAATATGAACTGAAAAATATTTATTAATAATTGTAATCATTTTGTTACTTAATCGTAAAATCGTCATACTAATATTATCTTAATTTGTTTACTTTCAAACATTAAATCATTAACAATTCGTTTTACTATAGTAAAGAGCAACTTTTTTTCACAGCATTTATTAATCTAGTTTAGGAATTTATGAGTAAAAACTTTTTGAAAACAGTTTTGTGAAAGTCAGTAATTTATTAACTAATGTTGATTTGTTTTATGTTTGCTTATTTATTTCCCATTAAATTTGATATTTAAATATATATTTACTTTTTTTTTTATTTAAAAGGTAAAAAGTCACAATTACCTTTTTTTTTTTTTTATTCAGTGGCAAGGGTAATTTTTTTTTTTTTTTCATTTTCGAAGATTTAAGCTGAATAATTTTGGTTGCCGATCATTCGGTGCACCCCTAAACAAAATAAAAGTCAGTGAATGACTGAGATGCATGTAAATCAGCTGAATCAGCTGAACCCAGTTTAATTTTAAAGTAACGAGCGTGTGAATGTGGTCAGTGCTTCTGTGCGCCTTTATGTAAAGTTGAACAAAAGTCTAAGGTTACCGCTGCGTTCCAGATGATTCCTATGGATTTGGCGTTCAATCTAAATAACATATTTCATAGATCCGTCAGAGGGCCGTATGTAAACACACAGGTCCGGCGGCTCGTGAGGCTCCTGAACAGTGACTTGGCTGGGTTTGTTTGACTTGGAGCTCACGACACACGCACACGAGCGGCTCTCGACCCCCAGCACGAGTCTCATTACGGCCCCGACACGGAGGAGATGTGTGTGTGTTTAATGTGTGACTGGCACGAGATCCTGCACAAAAACACAGCACTCTTGCCTCCCACTGACCCGCTTCCCATCTCTTCTGAACATTTCACATCTTCATTGGCTGTTATTAAAGTCAAATCTGAGCTGCTTGAGTTGCTATAATGGTTTTGTTTCAGTTGTGAGTTTGTCGTCTGAACTGATTGTGATGAGAGAGCAGTGTTGTTATTGTTAACTAAAACTAAAATTATTTTATTACTTTATTTTTATTTATGCTTTAAACAACAGATACAGACAAATACAACAGATATTATAAAGTCAGGAAAACAAAGAATAACTAAATAAAAATAAATAAATAATAAAAAAAGATTACAATCAGTAATGACAGTTTTGATTGCTTTTCTATTAGTACTATGTACTATTAGTATCATTTTTGTTAATCAAAATAAAGTTGAAATAAAATATGAATATTAGATGAAAAACTAGTAGCTGCCAAGACAACATTTCTGATTTTTAATTACTTTTTTTTGTTTATGTGCTAAAATCATTACTACTAAACTTTTACTATTAAACCGAATTACAGCTAAAACTAAAATTACTAAAACTTAAAGCAAAATTAAAAATAAATAAAATAAAAGTTAATTCAATAAAGTAATATTAATATACATTAACAGATTTTTTTATGCTTTTTAAAGAATTCTCTTCTGCTCACCAAGCCTGCATTTATTTGATCCAAAGTACATCAAAAACAGTCAAATATTAGAATATTTTTACTGTTTAAAATAACTGTTTTCTATGTGAATATATTTTAAAATGTAATTGATTTCTGTGATCAAAGCTGAATTTTCAGCATCATTACTCCAGTCTTTAGTGTTGATCCATTAAGATCATTCTAATTTGCTGAAATGCTTTCCAATTACCTTTTTTTGAGTTAATGTACTAAAATCAAGACAACTAAAACCAAAATAAAAAAAATGTAAAGCTAAAAAAGAGTCAAAGTTTTTTAAATATTTTAATAAATATATATGTATTTATAATACATTTAGTTTATATTTTAAATGTCTAGATTACAGTGTATTATATAAATTGCATTAAATAAGTTTTTGCGTGTATGTCGTGACAATCTGATGCTTTTAGAGGACTTTTTTAAATGTGTTTGTATCTTAAAATTCTGATTTTTTTATAATTGCAAGGAAAAATGTCTAAATTGTTAGATAAATAATGGTTTTGTGTCAGTTTTTCTGAAATTTTTCTAATAATTGCAAACTCACTAAAACCAAAACAAAAAATATAAAGCTAAAAAAGAAAAGTAAAAAAAAAAAACTAATCAAACATGCAAAATCACATTATAAAATTACTAAAACTTAAAGCAAAATTACAAATAAATGAAATAAAAGCTAATTCAATGAAGTAATATTGATATACACTACCTGTCAAAAGTTTTTGAACAGTAAGATTTTTATTTTTTTTAAAGAATTCTCTTCTGCTCACCAAACCTGCATTTATTTGATTGAAAGTACTGCAAAAACAGTCAAATTTTGAAATATTTTTACTATTTAAAATAACTTGTTTCTTTGTATAATATCTTTTAAAATGTAATTTATTTCTATGATCAAAGCTGAATTTTTAGCATCATTACTTCAGTCTTTAGTGTCATATGATCCTTAAGAAATCATTCTAATATGCTGATTTGCTTTTCAAGAAACATTTATTATTATTATTATTATCATTATCATCAATATTTAAAACAATTGATTAAAATTTTTCAGGATTCTTTGATGAATAGAAAAATCCGAAGATCAGCATTTATTTGTAATAAAAAGCTTTTGAAACATCATATAGTAGCAAGGATGCTTTAAATTGATCAAGAGTGATGATAAAGACATTTATAATGTTTATATCTGTTCTTCTGAACTTTCTAATCACCAAAGAAACCTGAAAAAAAATTCTGTTTTCAACAACAATAATAGTAATAGTTTTTTGAGCAGCAAATCAAAATATTAGATTTCTGAAGAATCATGTGACTGGAGTTATTAAGCTAAAAATTCAGGTTGAAATCACAGGAATAAATTACATTTTAAAATATATTAATATAGAAAAGAGTTATTTTAAATAGTAAAAATATTTCAAATAAATGCAAAATAAATGCAGGCTTGGTGAGCAGAAGAGACTTTTGACTGGTAGTGTAAATCTATAGTTGAGTGTTTTAGTCATTCGTTTAGTTTTAGTTTATGTTTTTTTTTTTTAAATGTCTATATAGTTTTTAATATATAAATGTAATAAATTATCTTAATTAATTAGTTGTTTAAGTTATTTTATTCACTAACTGAAAATAAGAAATGTTGCCTTGTTGTTAATTGTTTTAATTGTAGCTAACTGTACTAACCCTAGGAGACCATATTGTTCTTGTTGATTATTTTTGTTTTATAAAACGGAACACAATTGGGACGGGAGCAAAAAGTAATTACTAATGCATCAATAAGGAGCCGTTCCTGATCCATTAAGGTCCTCATCTCTATAAGTCAGATCAGGAGAAAAGTCTTTAACCTGTACTAAATTTAATCCAGGAGCAGAACAGCTTTAGGCCTCCAGTTACATCAGTAAAGTAATGATAAAAACGACTGATATGGAAAATCAGTCCTGACTTCTGGACATTAAACTGATGCAGGTCTTAGATGATGTTTTCTTCCATCCCTGTTTAATGTTCACTAGAAGTACACTACTGTTCAGAAGTTTAGTTTTATTCATCAAGGATGCATTAAATTGATCAAAAGTGACAGTAAAGACATTTATAATGTTTCAGGAGATTTCCATTTCAAATAAATGCTGCTCTTTTGAACTTTCTATTCATCTGTGAATCCTGAAAAATAAAATGTATGACCGTTACCACAAAAATACTGGGCAGCTCAACTGTTTTCAACATTGATAATAATCAGAAATGTTATCGAAGCAAAAAAATCCGCCTAATTAGAATTTTCTGAAGAATCATGTGACACTGAAGACTGCAGGAATGATGCTGAAAATTCAGCTTTCATCACAGAAATAAATTACATTTTACAGTATATTCACATAGAAAACAGCTATTTTAAATTAAAATAATATTTAAAATTTTTACAGTTTTTCCTGTATTTTTAAACATAAATACAGCCTTGGTGAGCTGAATAGTCTGACACGAACAGTTGTGTAAGTCATTGGCAGTTTGAGTTTGCAGCTTTTGCACAAACAATCATCAATAATTTCTTCTAAAAGTGTAAAACTGTTTATATTTTATATATTTAGTTCAGTTTTGTGTAATTTGCAGCCTTTGCATCACATTTTTCAAATAAATAAAGCAGATGACATACAGTCAAAAGTTTACATCCCCCTTTCAGAATCTGCAAAATGTTATTTGTTTGACCAATATAAGAGGGATCATACCGAATGCATGTTATTGTTTATTTGGTACTGGCCTGAATAAGATATTTCACATGAGAGATGTTTACATAAAGTCCACAAGGAAAAATAATACTTGAATTTATAAAAAGTTTACATCCCCTTGATTCTTAATACGGTTTTGTTACCTGGATGATCCACAGCTGTGTTTTTTTGTTTAGTGATAGTTGTTCATGAGTCCCTTGTTTGTCCTGAACACTGTTCTTCAGAAAAATCCTTCAGCTCCCACAAATTCTGTTTTTTTCAGCATTTTGCGTATTTGAATACTTTCAAACAATGACTGTATGATTTTGAGATCCATCTTTTCAAACTGAGGACAACTGAGGGACTCATATGCAACTATTACAGAAGGTTCAAACGCTCACTGATGCACCAGAAGGAAAAACATGCATTAAGAGCCGGGGGTGAAAAATTTGGAATTTAAAAATCAGATTAAATTTAATTTATTTAGTTTTCTGGGAAATATCTTCAATAGCCTCTGAAGGGCAGTACTAAATGAAAATGAAAAAAATCTGATATTAAGGCAAAATATGAAAAATGTACACATCTGCATTCTGTTCAAAAGTTTTCACCTGCCTTAAAGCATGGTTTATGCTTCTGGAACATCAGTGAGTGTTTGAACCTTCTGTAATAGTTGCATATGAGTCCCTCAGTTGTCCTCGGTGTGAAAAGATGGATCTCAAAATCATACAGTCATTGTTGGAAAGGGTTCAAATACACAAAAATGCTGGAAAACCAAAGAATTTGTGGGAGCTGAAGGATGTTTCTGAAGAACAGTGTAACAAGGGACTCATGTGGATCATTCAGGTAACAACACAGTATTAAGAAACAATTCTGTTATTTTAACAATTGTAACAATATTATTTCCTCTTGTGGGCTATATGTAAACATCTTTTTTGTGAAATGTCTTATTCAGATCAGTACTAAATAAACAATAACGTGCATTTTGTACTGTATGATCCTCTTATTTTGCTAAAATAAGGAAATAAATTGACTTCAACTGTATGAGGTGTGATATAGTGGCTGTTTACAAACTAATTTAATGCCCCAGGATCCTCGTTTAGATCATGGAACCAAGTTGTGGGATTTTCCAGAATACCGTGCATGAGTGTTATTAAGGGATCTGACACTGAATTGCTTCATCAGGCTGCAGGTTGTTAAAGGCAAGTGAAGAAAAACAGAGTAATTTTCACATTTACTGCTCTCAGAGTCACCGATGAGGGAGGTCAGATCTACCCACTGTGTTCTACATGCAAACCAGGGTCAACTGAGACGCCGTGGAGGTCTGGCCGAGTCTCATAATTCCTCCCAGCGGAGGAGTGCAAGCGTGGTTGTGCCATCGGTCTCTGAGGTGTTAAACCGCGGGCAGGATTCTGGGAAGGCGTCGCTGCATTAGACTATCCATGACTGTAGATCTGGTTTCAGGGTTGATGGCCGGTCTGCAGCTGGGTTTCGCTCTTGGGTTGGGTGCTGGTCGTCCCACGCTGATCGCTGATGTACAGTATGTGACTCACGTCTCACGGGTTTGATGCAGCTGCGTCTGAACTCAGGGTGAACTTCTGAACGTTTGTTAAATTGAGATAATATATAATGCGTTTTAGTCTCAGCTCTGTGTTATTGGTTGTTCTGGTCAGATATCAAAGTAATGTTTTGTTGTTCTGGAAGTAGAAATGGGAAAGGAGTGTGACAACTGTATTGAGCTGCAGTGTGAATGTGGATCAATGATAGCAAGATGAAATTTAATAAATATTTCAATAAGCGCTGCGTGATTTGGCCCAAAACTGCAGATGTGATTCTTATTGTTATATATTTTGGTTGTTATTTGAATGGTGGATTATACACATTTTAACATCGAATAATAATAATGATCATTATAATAATTTTACTCTTGATAATAATAATAATAATAATAATAATAATAATTGTTACTCTTACGATAATAATAATAATAATAATAACAATAATAATATTTATTAATAATAATTTTATTTAATAATTATAACTATTATTATTACTATTAAATTACAATATTTATTATTTTTGTTAGTGTTAAGTGTTCAAACTTATTATTATTATTTTTATTAGTGTTAGTGTTATGTGTTCATACTTATTATTATTATTATTATTATTATTATTTATTAATAATAATAATAGTTATAATTATTATTAATTAGTGTTCATAGTTTATTATTATTATTTAATAATAATAATAGTTATAGTTGTAATTATTATTATTAAATTTATAATAATATTTATTATTAATTAGTGTTAGTGTTAAGTGTTCATACTTTTTATTATTGTTATTTAATAGTAGTAATAATAATAATAATAGTTATAATTATTATAATAATAACATTTATTATTAATTAGTGTTAGTGCTAAGTAAGCATTCATACTTTATTATTATTATTATTATTATTATTATTATTATTAAATTAAAATAATATTTAGTATTAATTAGTTTTAGTGTTAAGTAAGTGTTCATACTTTTTATTATTATTTAATAATAATAATAATTATTATTATTGTGGTTGTTGTTGTATGTATTGTAGTATGGTAGTGTATTATTGTACTATAAACATAAACATATATTTTTTTAATAATTGTAATAATTAAAATTGTATTTTACAACTTAATAGTAAAATTACAATTCTAATGTTTGTCTTAATCTCTTCACTCTCAAACATTAAATCATTAATATAGTAGGAATTTATAAGTAATAAAAAATGTTTTGTAAAAGGCAGTAATTTATTGACTCATGTTGATATACAACTTAAAATGTTAACTTAGAATAAAAAGAAGTTTATGCAGACATTTTAATCCAACATAAATATTATTAAAATTATTAATTATAATATTTTTTAAATATAACCATATTTATATTTATTTTTTATACATGTATATTTGTTTTTGTTATATATGCACACTGTACAAATAAGAATTATGTTATCATTCATCTCTAAAATGGCCATTTTCATATTATTTCATATCTGAATCATGTATATCATCACAATCATCTTCAACTCTGTCCGTCAGTAAGAGCCACACTTGAGCCCAAAGCAGGGTTTTCTTCTGTTGAGTTATTTAGGTAGAAACATTGGCCTCCGCGTAACATTTAATTGTTCCCTCCGCTCAGCTCCGACAATAAATCTACATTATTTGGATTGGGTTTGGTTTCACGGCTCCGAGCTGTGATAAATTCTCAGGGCTTGCGTGATCTACGAAGGCACGGACGGTTGTGAAACGTCTTGGAGCGTGAAATAAATGACTAATAGGAGATTTTGGATGGGGAGCTTATTCAAAACTGAGCAGAAATCATCTTGTTCAGCAGAAATGTAATTTGGACAATTTACTTTTACTGACTGCAGGATTTTCACACACTTAGATTTTGGCTTCACTCGATGTTCCAGAAATATGTAAACTGATAGATTTGTTCCCAGTAGCTTCTCTCTGTAACATCTGCTGGTGTCCATGTGGGATTGAACATGTCAGGATGTGATATCTGACACACTTAATCAATATCTGACACATTATTGCTTTACATGAGTATACTGTGTTTGCAGATAAAGTACTGAAGTTAAATATATATTATATATCATATAGCTGTGCATATAAACTACATCTTGAGACTATGTAAACAACAATAAACATTTTTTTTTATTATAAATATTGTCATAATAGTAATGTTATTAATAATAATTTAAATTTTGTATTACTATTAAATATTGTTTATTATCTTGGAATAAAAATCATACATACAGCACTATGAAATTGTGCTGTAAGTTTGATTGCAGCATGTAATCATTACTGTTAATAGTGTTCATCGTCTGTTTGATTGTCATTTACAGATTTTACCAGACGTCTATGCCATTTGTACATCAACTTGACAAACAGTAGTCACCACTAGTAAGCTACTAAATATATTGTAGAAACCTCATTTTTCTCTTCAGCTGCTTTGCAACGATTTGCACCGTGAAAAGCGCTAAACAAATAAGCTTAAATTTAATTATTATTGTCATTACATAATAAAAAGTATAAACAAATAATAATGAATATTATTTTTTATATTGGTGGTGGTAGTGGACTAGTAGTCAAGTAGTAGTAGTAGTAAAGTAGTAGTTGAGTAGTTGTAAAGTAGTAAAGCACTAGTAGAGTAGTAGTAGTAGTAGTAGTGAAGTAGTAGTAAAGTAGGAGTAGAGTAGTTGTAAAGTGGAAGTTGAGTAGTAGTAGTAGTAGTAGTGAAGTAGTAGTAAAGTAGTAGTAGTAGTAGTAGTAGTAGTAAAGTATGAGTAGAGTAGTTGTAAAGTGGAAGTTGAGTAGCAGTAATGTAGTAGCGGAGTATTAGTAAAAGCAGAGTAGTAGTAGTAGTAGTAGTAGAGTAGTTGTAAAGTAGTAGTAGTAGTAGTAGTAGTAGAGTAATGGTAAAGTAGTAGTAGCAGAGTAGTAGTAGTAAAGTAGCAGTAGTATTAGATTATAAGTAGTAGAGTAGAAGAGTAGTAGTGGAGTAGTACAGTACTAGTAGTGTAGTAGTAGTAGTAGTAGTAGTAAAGTAGGAGTAGAGTAGTAGTAAAGCACTAGTAGAGTAGTAGTGTAGTAGTAGTGTAGTAGTAGTAAAGTAGGAGTAGAGTAGTTGTAAAGTGGAAGTTGAGTAGCAGTAATGTAGTAGCGGAGTATTAGTAAAAGCAGAGTAGTAGTGTAGTAGTAGTAGAGTAGTTGTAAAGTAGTAGTAGAGTAGTAGTAGTAGTAGTAGTAGTAAAGTAGGAGTAGAGTAGTTGTAAAGTGGAAGTTGAGTAGCAGTAATGTAGTAGCGGAGTATTAGTAAAAGCAGAGTAGTAGTGTAGTAGTAGTAGAGTAGTTGTAAAGTAGTAGTAGAGTAGTAGTAGTAGTAGTAGAGTAATGGTAAAGTAGTAGTAGCAGAGTAGTAGTAGTAAAGTAGCAGTAGTATTAGATTATAAGTAGTAGAGTAGAAGAGTAGTAGTGGAGTAGTACAGTACTAGTAGTGTAGTAGTAGTAGAGTAGTTGTAAAGTAGTAGTAGTAGTAGTAGTAGTAGTAGTAAAGTAGGAGTAGAGTAGTAGTAAAGCACTAGTAGAGTAGTAGTGTAGTAGTAGTGTAGTAGTAGTAAAGTAGGAGTAGAGTAGTTGTAAAGTGGAAGTTGAGTAGTAGTAGTAGTGAAGTAGTAGTAAAGTAGTAGTAGTAGTAGTAGTAGTAAAGTAGGAGTAGAGTAGTTGTAAAGTGGAAGTTGAGTAGCAGTAATGTACTAGCGGAGTATTAGTAAAAGCAGAGTAGTAGTAGAGTAGTTGTAAAGTAGTAGTAGTAGTAGTAGTAGTAGTAGTAGTAGTAGTAGTAGTAGTAGAGTAATGGTAAAGTAATAGCAGAGTAGTAGTAGTAAAGTAGCAGTAGTATTAGATTATAAGTAGTAGAGTAGAAGAGTAGTAGTGGAGTAGAACAGTACTAGTAGTGTAGTAGTAGTAGATTAGTTGTAAAGTAGTAGTAAAGCACTAGTAGAGTAGTAGTAGTAGTAGTAGTAGTAGTAAAGTAGTAGTAGTATTAGATTATTATTAGTAGAGTAGAAGAGTAATAGTAGTAGAGTAGTAGTATTAGATTAGTAGTAGAAGAGTAGTAGTAGTAGAAGATTATCAGTAGTAAATAAGTAGTAGTAGAGTAGTAGTAGTAAAGTATTAGTAGAAGAGTAGTAGAGTATTAGTAGTTAAGTAGTAGTAGAGTAGTAATATATATATTAAATAGTAATAATTAATGTAATATTATTTAGAATAATAACAATATCAACAATAAAATAATAATAAATATTATTTTTATTATTATTATTAGTAGTGGTGGTAGTAGTGCATGCTGTTTATAATATAAATATGTAATATAAATAAATGTGTATAATACCACCATCCAAATTCAGTCATATGACTAAATAATTGCATTTGCATCTTTTTGGGCCAAATCATACCCTAATCTATTTACTCAGTTTCATTTCTCTACCATCGAGCCATGTTCACACTGCAGCTAAATACAGTTGTCACTCCTCTTCTAAATGCTCAAACCTCCAAGACGTGAGTCACATACATCAGCGGTCATAGTGGGCTGACCAACACCCGATGCATTGTTCATTGGGTCGCTTCTGCAAATATATATATCGCAAAAACCATTGCATAATTAGTCTTCCCAGTACATTTGCTCATAAATCATGGCGTCCTCTCTCGCTGATCTACTCGTGCACTTTGAGATAAAAGTGCAAACTCAGGGAGTCTGAGAAAGGTCTGTTTTTCTTTGCTGTCAAACGCGTCGGTGTTCCTGCCAGACACAACATGAAGCAGATGGATGGGCTATTTTGGGGAGTTTGCCTTTTTCAGCCATATCTATAGAGCTTGACTGAATGCCACATTCTTCCCCAGAATAAAAACTGGCTCGCGGCTCCTGTTTTGCTCTTGGCAGCCCGAGGTTTGTTGGCTTTCCTCAGACGGAGGGGTTTCTGGGAAGGCCGGTGTGATCTTATGTGCTGGATGGGCAGTTGACCCGTGATGTTTGCGGTGAGAACCGTGATTTTTAGATGATTTGGTGCTCTGAGGGAGGCATATTTAAATAGTGATAGTGATTTTCTTGCTCAATGTTTTAGTTGTTTTCCAATATAAATATCTAAACCTTCCTAAATCAAGATGCACAATGAGATAAGGTCAAGTTTATGTTCAAAACAAGATTTCCCATTTGGTTTAAAAAATTAAACTTGTTTTGTATTAAGTTTATTTTTCTAACTCCATTGGGAGATTTATTTATTTATTTTTTTAAGTAAACTCACTTCATTGTGATTATTATTATTATTTTTTTTTTTTGAAAACAAGACCCTTTAAACTGAGAATATATTGATTGTTTTTGCAAAAGTGATATTAAAGTTTCAGGATTTCTTAATATTTCTGGTCTTGTATTCCAGTACAATATTGTACATTATAGCAATATTGTGTATACACAATAATTAGGGTGTGTGTTCATTATACTGTAAAAAGAAGCATTTAAACATGTTTTGTTAATGATTTAATGTTTGAAAGTGAAAATTATAACATAAATATTAGTATTGCAGTTTTACTATTAAGTTGCAAAATCAAACTCATTAATTATTCATATTTTTTTTTACAGCACAATATTATATTATGTGACATACTATCATCTTCTTTTTTTTAAATATACTTTTAATTAATTAATAATGATAATAATTGTTATAATTGTATTATTTTTTAAGGTAATAAGATTATTATTATAATTAATAATAAAGGCATGAATATTAACAATAATAAATATTTAATAATTATTAGTAGTAGTATGTTTACTAATAGATGTTTATATTATTAGTCAATTATATATATATACTTACATTTTTATTATTATTAAATAATAATGATAATAATTAATTCTTAATTTCTTAATATTTTTGGTCTTTTTTTCCCAGTACAATACAGTATATTATAGTAATATTGTATATATATACAATAATTAGGGAGAAGCAAAATGACAAAAGATGAATTGATAGAAATGAAGTGATTTAATGCTTAAAAAAAGAACATATATAAAAAAAATCATCTTATTTGTTTTGTATATGTTTAAGGCCCCACTTGTTCTTGTTTTAAGCATAAACTCATTCATTTTGCTCAATTTTATGACTTATCATTTTACTTTATTCTAAAGAAAATGAAAATAAACCATAAATGCTGAGTTTTCTGAGAATACACGATTTTCTCTCTGCAAAAGTGACATTTTTCGTTGCATTTTGGCTCGTTTTCTAGCATAAATATATAAACATTCATCAATCAAGGTATGTTTTCTTGAGATGCACAATGACGTAATATAAGAAAATAAATGGAGTTCATGGTTTAAACAAGATCTGACAATTTGGTCAGAAAACATTTTTTTCGAGACTCCATTTGCAGATAATTGTTCTTGTTGTCGGCATAAACTCACTACATTTTGATCAATTTATCTTATCTTGCCATATTATTTGAAGTAAATAAAAACAAGACTTAAATATTGAGTCTTCAGAGAATACACAGACTCTCTCTCTCTGCAAAAGTAAAATTTTGCATTGCAAAACATGATTTTCCTATTATTGATTTATTTATTTTTGGTCTTGTTTTGCAGCACAAGTATCTAAACATTCTTCAATGGAGATGCATTTACTGGAGATGCACAATGACAGAAAATAAGAAATAAATTGATTAAAATAAAGTGCGTTTATGCTTCAAACAAGAACACACATGTGTCCATTTGGTTAGAAAAATAAACTTGTTTTCCTTTTGAATAAACTGTATTTTTCAGACCCCATTTGCAGATATTTGTTCTTGTTTGAAGCATAAACTCGCCTCATTTGAATCATTTTTTTTAGAAAACAAAATAAGACTAAAGTACTGAGTTTTCTGAGCGTGTAACGATTCTCTCTCTGTAAAAGTGACGCAATGTGACTTTCTTATTATTTAGTTTTGTTTTGCATTAAAAATATATAAACATCCATAAATAAAGATAAGTTTTTTGAGATGCACAATGACATAAAAAGAGAAATTGATCAAAATGAAGTGAGTTCATGCTTAAAACAAGAGCAAATGTCTGACAATTAGGTCAGGAAAATAATTTAGTTTTCCTTTTGTATGAAGTTGAATTTTCTAAACATATCTGCGGATATGTGTTCGTTTTTCAAAACATTTTGAAGTTCCATATCAGACTCCATATCTTTTGTCATTTTTATTCTAAAAATGTAAAACTAAATGAAAACAAGACAAAATATAGAAGTTTCTAAAAATACTCCAAAAACCCTCATTCTTTCTATGCAAAAGTGATTTTTTGGTCTTGTTTTCCAGTGCAACAATATAAACATTAATAAATTAAGATGCATTTACTTGTGATGCAAAATGACAGAAAATAAGAAGAAGAATTGATCGAAATAAAGTGAGTTGGTCAGAAAAAAATCCTTTTGTATTAAATTAATGTTTTTCTGACTCCAATAAAATTTTTGTTAATAATAATAGTAATTATTATTATTATTGAACCTTTTTCTAAATGTAAAGGATAATACAGGTATTTTATTGATATTTATTTTCATATTTTCCAAAATTGAAATGGTCATTGCCACAAAAATGCCAAAAACAACTACATTTCTAATGAAAATGGAAAAGATAAAAAAAAAATATATTTTTAATTATTTCTTTATTTAATTAAAGTTTTGGTAATTTTTTTTGTAATTTTTATAGTTTTTATTTGAGTGTCTTTATTCATTTCATATTCTAATTTGAGTTATTTTAGTACTTCAAGTTGAAAATAAAATAAGCTTATTCCTTTTTTTTTTCAGTTCATGTTTATTTCAAGTAATGACAGTGTTTTTTTTATGGTTTTAGTTTTAGTTTTGCTTAACGATAATAACCCTGATGTGACATTTCATCACTTCGCTCTGCGGCCAAGCAGCTCAAGATCTTAGAAACGCTGGTTAAAGTTTACAGAAAGAAAAACATGCATCAAAAGCGAACGAGAACTGGCTGTACTTTCCAAATATGACTTATACTCGCTCTCAAGTTAGTGAATAATGCATCTAGACCATAAAAAGCTCAATCAATCAATGCAAAAGGAGAACAAGAAGAAAAATAAACCTTGGAAGGGTTTGAAAAGCGTGGAGAAAGTCAGGCAACACAGGAATATTTCTCCGCTCACGTCAGACGGTAGACAGGGGAGATCCTCGTTATTTTATTATTGACATTAAAACAATGGACACGGTCCAGCAAGTCATAAGCAGCAACTCCTATTACCGAGCTTTACTCGGCTGCTCAGAAGCGTAACGCACGCGATGGGCTGTTCATCATCAAAACCAGAAACGCAACGCACTGCAACATGAAGCAAAGCTCTGCCACGCAAACACGCCAAACTACGCTCACCTCTAGCACATCTCTCAGAAAACTACTTTGTTTTGACAGATCCCGTAAATGCATCTTGATTTAACCATGTTTACATGTTTGTTCTGCACAAAAAATCACGTGCAGCACATTTCCTCAGTGCTTCTCAGAAACCCTCAGTCCTGTTTTCATTTACTTAAGAAACTAAATTACATAAGATAGAACAAAAAATATAAATTGTGAGTTTGAGATTAAAACTGATAATGGAGTCATTGACAGTTTCCTTTTTGGAAAATATGAAAATGGATATCAATAAAATACCCGCATTATCACTTAGATTTAACAAATTCAATACAATTTTGTTCATATAAAAATATAATTTTATAATATTATTTTCCAAAATGAATCGCATTTTTGAGGGCCTAAACATGCCCGAAAACTCATGAAACTTTGCACACACATAATGGCGAAAATTTACATGTGATATGGGTTTCAGGTGTGGCAAAATGGCTCGATAGCGTCACCTTTACACGTTCAGCGGTGTGCGCTTTCAGCTTCATTTCACGTACATGCACAAAAATCGGTACACACATGTAACACACCAATACCTACAAAAAAGCCTCTTGGAGCTAAATCCAAAACCCAACATGATGTTGATTATTTTTAATTTTCTCAGCAAAATTTGTGTCATTTTCGCCATTTTCAGGCCTCGTACTTGAACGAACTCCTCCTAGAGATTTATTCAGATCAACACCAAATTTGGTCTGTCTAATCTAAAGGCCTTTGTGGCATTAAATTGCGAAGATCTAGAGTTTTTGTCAGAGGGCGTGTCTGTGGCGGCCTGACAAAGTTTGGTGTTTCACCATGGAAATAAAAGTTGTTGTAATTCAGCCATAAAATGTCCGATCTGCCTCAAACTTCACATGTTGGATAAGAGTCCTGGCCTGAACACATCTGATGGCCAATATTCAGATATTATCATAGCGCCACCTGTTGGCATTAGGATATATCATATCTTACACTAACTCAAACGTACTAAGGTCAATCTGCACCAAACTTCATATGTTCATAAGTGCTGGCCTGAACACATCTACATGCCAATAATTAGTTATAGGCATAGCGCCACCAGCTGGCAGCAGGAAGTTTGGCACATATAAATGACCTTTGACATATTTTTTCTATATTTACTAAATTAAAAGCATACTGCCCACCGTTTGCTGTTTTCCTAAAGCCATCGGTCAGCGGTGAGCCCGGGTGCGAGGGCCCTTTCATCGCTGCTTGCAGCTTTAATTTTAGTTTATTAGTGGTGTATATGATAATAATAATAATGTTTAAATAACACATAATAAATCAAATAAATAAAATGCTTTTATTACATTCCAATTTTGTAATATTTAATTTTTGATAAAATGTTATATTATTCTGTGTTTTTGTCATTTTAAATACCTTACATATTTTTAATTTCATTTTATTGATATTTTTTCTATTGTCGTGTGAAGTAAAATAACAGTAAATAAAATTAATTAATAAATAACAAAACAAACATTTAATAATAATGATAATAATTGTTTATTATAAATGTAAATAACTTATTTTTCTTAAATAAAATAAATAAAATGCTTTTATTGATTTCTAGTTTTTACTTTGTTTAGATTTTTTTGTAATATTTTTAATTTTTATTTTACATATATATTATTCTTAATTGCTGTTACAGAGATATTGTAAATAGTATAATTAAAATTTTTCCTAATTGCTATAACCCTTATTGATTTATTAGTTCTATATACATAGAGAGAGAGTAAGAGAGAAAGATATATTATTAATTATTGGCGTATATAATAATAATAATAATAATAATGTTTAAATAACATATAATAAATGTAAATAATAAATAACTTATTTTTTCTTAAATGAAATAAATAAAATGCTTTTATTACATTTTAGTTTTTTTTTGTAATTTTTTTTTGTGTGTTTTTGTAATTATAAATACCTTAAATATTTTTTATTTAATTTTATTTATTTATAAGTTTTCTATTTTCATGTGAAATAAAATGTGAAATAGTAAATAAAATGTATTCAAATATTTTTTTAATCTTTTCAATTTCCATTTGAATTTTAGTTAAATTGCTGGATGCTGATTGGCCAGTACAGACGTTATCACACATGCTTTAGATCACATAGTGTGGATCATATTCCCCATTATTCCCAGCAGTACTATGTTGTCAGTATCTGTGATGTGCGTGTCTGTTGTCTGTCTGATGGCCTCCTGCGGTTCTGGACGCGGCGTGAGGCTTGTTTGTTCAGCAGGTAGTGTTTAAACCCTCGTGCACATGTGGAAGTATCACGTTCCCTCACTTCTCCATCTGTCAGGAGAACAGCGCGTGCATTTGGCTGCAGAAACAGCATCAGATCAGTCGTGTAGCAGCTCCAGTTGTGTGTCTGAGATCATGTGCTCATATAAGGGCTCTCCTCTCTCATGGGTGGAAAGAACATTCAGTTCAGCTGCTGAAAATGCAGTCATTTGTGTTAATCAGCTGTTTTAAAGCTGTTTGGCTCGTTAGACCTGCAGTAATACACTGATGTATTGCTTATGCACTGTTGCACAAAAGAATGGGATCAGTAGGATGTTTCTTATGCTCATCAAGACTGCATTTATTTGATCTAAAATTCAGAAAAATACATAAAATTGTGAAATATTATTTAAATTCAAATAACTTGTTTCTGTGAGGATATATTTTAAAATGTAATTTATTTCTGTGATGCAAAGCTGAATTTTCAGCATCATTCTAAAACACTGATTTATTACTTTATTATCAATGTTTGAAACAGTAGTGCTGCTTAATATTTTGATTCTTTTTTCAAGATTCTTTGATCAATAAAAGGTTAAAAATAACAGCATTTATTTAAAATAGAAAGGTTTTGTAATAATATACACTTCTGTTCAAAAGTTTGGGATTAGGAAGATTTTTAATGGTTTAAAAGATGTTTCTTATGCTTATCAAGGCTGCGTTTATTTGATCAAAAATTCAGAAAAATACATAAAATTGTGAAATATTATTTAAATTCAAAATAACTTGTTTCTGTGAGGATATATTTTAAAATGTAATTTATTCTTGTGATGCAAAGCTGAATTTTCAGCAATTCAGTCTTCAGTGTCACATGATCCTTCAGAAATCTTTCTAATATGCTGATTTATTATCAACGTTGGAAACTTTTATTTAGAATAGAAAGGTTTTCTAACAATATACATTACTGTTCAAAAGTTTGGGGTCAGTAAGTGTTTATTCTTTCTTTTTTTGAAAGAAGTTAATACTTTTATTCACTAAGGATGTGTTAAATTGATAAAAAGTGATGGCAAATACTTCTATCATTAGAAAAGATTTCGATTTTGAATAAATGCTGTTCTTTTTAACCTTTTATTTATCAAGAATCCTGAAAAAAGAATCACAGGTTCCAAAAAAATTAAGCAACACAGCTGTTTCCAACATTGATAATAAAAGTAATAAATCAGTATATTAGAATGATTTCTGAAGGATCATGTGACACTGAAAACTGAAATAATGGCAGATAAAAATTCAGCTTTGCATCACAGAAATAAATTCTATTTTAAAGTATATTAATGTAGAAAACCACTATTTTAAATTGCAATAATATTTTATAACATTACAGTTTCTTTCTGTATTTTTAATCAAATAAACGCAGCCTTGATGAGCAGAAAAAAAATTAAAAATCTAATTTCAAACTTTTGATTTTAAATTTTTTATTTTTTTATTTATTTTTTCTAATATCTATTATATTAGTAATAATGTTTAAATTACATAATAAATATAAATAATAACACAATTATTACATTCTACAAAGGAATAGATTTTTATTATTTTTAAATAGCAGGCTTGATTTAATGTTTTGTTGCAATATATTTAGGCAATCAATTGCCTATTTGTGTTTATTATCATTGCATATTAATAATAAAACATATTTTTAATATGCATATTCACATAGATGTAACATGCACATGTACATATATAAATACAAACATTTTCATTAAAACATGATTTTATTAAGGTATCGTTTCCATCCACAGGTGTTGACATGTAAACTGAAATGAATAGTTGATCTGTCTGATCTGTCACTGCATTGCCCTTATAGAAATATACAGCAGTGCAAACATGATATAAGTGTTCATTTAGTCTGTAAACGCAATGTTCTGAAGCTCAGAAAGCAGATAAGGAAATCACAGTTTGAAAAGCTGCTCAATGTTTAACCAAACTCCAGCAATCATTGACTGAGATATTTGTGAAATATCTGATGGTGGACAGTCAGACTGTTATACAACGTTATATAACAGACTTCATCAGAAGGGGGTATTTCTTCAAAAAGGGTGTGGGGTTTGGACAGCACCACACTGGTCTGAAACGCACTGCATTTCCAGGAAGAAACGTCTGGTTGAGCAATGTGTGGACTTTTGTTATTATTGTCCAGAGTTCAGATGTTTGATCAGAAACACAGCAGAGCTTCCTGCAGCGAGTCGCAGGCCCTTTCCAGTCAGGGCTGGGCAATATATCTTTTGTAAACGGTATGGAATGAGGATGCTTATATTGATGTCAATTAGTTTAATATGAGTGCATCTGTAGAATAGCAGAGGGCAAAGCTGCTGGGTGAAAATATCATCATCTAATCTGTCCTAAATATGCAATATGCTTATATTAAGGGCTTTAAAATATCTTTAAATGTTAGAAAAGTCCATTTTGCTATCAGAAGTGCATCTGCTAAAATTCATCAAATTCAGTGAATGATAGCAAACAGACGACATGCAATAATTCTGATTAAAACATGTTTTGCTAAAATGCATGCTCTGATTCTCTGCTAAAATACGTAAACTTCAGTCAGCAAACAGACAGAGCGCAGTAATTCTTATTTAAATATATGTTTTGGTGAAATACTTGTAGTTAGGCCATTTTAAACCTACAAGTAAGTGTGTTTTTATGATACTGTAAATTGACTTGTAAATAATATTGTCAAAGTATAATGCAGTTAGTCTGGGAATTAATCTGATTTAAAGAGCATCATAATTTGTTTTATTATTTATTAATAATATTGATTTTTATTATTATTCTTAAAGACAGTCAGTAATCAGTTATTGAGTTGATTGCCACACAAAAATGGGGGGAAAAACAGCAACAAAATGTGAACTAAAATTCAAATGTAAAAGGAAAACATGAAAATAAAAATGTATAAAAAAATATCTATATTATCACTTACATTTAGGAAAAATAAAAATTTGATTAATATTGTTAAAAAAATATTTTAAATAATGTTTTTTTCCATTTTCGTTTAATTTTAGTTACTTTTAGTAATTTTATTATGTTTGTCATTTTTAAAATTAAAACTACATATTAAACAGTTTTAATTTAATTTATTTGTATATTTAATTATTATTGTTTATTTTTAGTATCATTTCATTATTATTTTTACATTTTACAATGTTAAAATGTAATATGATTTTTTTACACATAATAAATAGCATAGTATAGCATAGGAATGGGAAATGAATATGGCATTTGAATATTTGAGCTAATAAAAAAGGAATATTTTAATAAGTTTAATGAGAAGGAAATTATAAAAAAAAAAAATAGTCAATTTCTGAGCAAGCTTGTCAGACTTTAATCATGTTACATCCTGTTTTTGTTTTCATTTGAAACATTAAGCAATGTGTGTAAACAAACAAAAAATTGTTTCATTAGACAATATTGGGCAGGATGTAAAAAACATTTGTTAAAATAAATAATAAAAAAAAACATCTGAATAGGAAAATGTAGAAAAAACTCAGATATGTTTCGCAGTTCTGCCCAAAAATACTGACTTCTTTGGCCATATCACCCAACTCTATTTCCAGTTTGTCCAAAATGGGGTAAAACAGAGCAAAATGACTAAAATGTGAACTAGAATTCAAATGGAAATGAAAAAACATAAAATATCGAGAATAATAAAATAGCATTAAAAAAATAACATTTAGTTAATATTTTAACGTGTTTTTAATAAAATGTATATTTTCCATTTTCATTTTAATTGTAGTTTGTTTTAGTAATTTTTGTTAATAACAGTTTTCATTTTATTTTATTTATTTCTATATTTTTTTGATTTGATTATTCATTATTATTATTTAATCTTATTATTTTATTATTCTTTTTAAATATCACAGTGTTTTAACCCTTTTTTGTGATTTTACATATGTTGATTTTTTTGTGGGAATTTTTAATGAAATTCGAATAGTGTTTTAATTCTTTGAATAATTTGACTATTCATTCAAAACTCAATTTGTTTTCATTGCCTTTAATAAAAAGATTGTTTTAATAGACAATCGGGCAGAATGTAAAAAAAAAAATTAAATACTTTTCGCAAATCTAAATAGGAAAACGTTGACAAAACTAATATATATTGCAAATCTGCCCAAAAAAATACAAATTATTTTTATTAATTTATTTTTTTGGCCATATTGCCCAGCCCTATTTCCGGTTTATCCTATTTTATCTTGCTTTAGTAGTTTTATTGTGTTTGTTGTGTTTTATTAGTGTTTCAAATAGTGTTTTAATTTTTCAAGTACTTTTTGCAGATTGACTATGTGAATATTCATGCACAACTCTATTCTTTTTCATTGCCTTTAATATAAAGATTGTTTTGGTAGACACTATCGGGCAGAATATAAAAAACATAATTAAAAAAAAAAATCTGAATAGGAAAACGTAGAAAAAACTGAGATATGACGCAAATCTGCCAAAATAAAAACAGAATATTTTTTTGGCCATATCACCCAGCCCTATTTCCAGTTTGCAACTCTTGTCTATTGATGGATTTTATCCATGACCTGCAGCACAGAGTCCAGTATGGAGGGTCCCAGATCCAGACTGAATGTAAATGCTGTGTCCGTTTGGTCCGGCAGCGTTTCCTCTATAGTAGTTTGAGTCGAATCCCGTCCGGAGCTCAGACTTCCGCGTTCAGGACTCCAGCTGATCCCACCAGGCTCTGCTTGCGAAACTGTATCCTCATCTATGTCCTCCATATCCAAAAGGGGAAGCGAGCTGCATTTCTGCCGCTGATTGGCCGGCGCGTGTTCCCAGATCGGACTGCAGCGGCCCGCTTCGTCCACGTTGGCGCGGGGCGGTTTCGGCGGCGGCGGGAGGAACAGGTTCTGCTCGCTCTTTGAGCTCTGGAGCAGGAGACTGTGGCCCTCCTTTAGGAACGCCAGGTCGCCGAAACTATCCGAGTGTCCGCTCGTGCCGATGTGAGACAGGTGACGGAAATCACCCAGAGGAAGGCTGATCATGTTGACCGACAAAACCTCATTTCGTTTGGATAACCTCTTCTGCCAGCGTCCAGACGCGGGTTTGCGGAGTAGCGACGTCCTCAAGGGCATCTTAAGACTTTAGCAGTGTGACAGCATCAGATGAGGCTCAACCTGAGCTGGAAAGATGGGTTCTAGAACAGATTAGAGGAAAAAGTCAGCAAACTTGACAATAATTGTATAGTTACCCGACAGAAATAAATACTGTTCAAAAACTAAAATGACTAAAATGAGAACATATAAATATATAAACTAAAATATTTAAGAATATCTATACTATCGCTTACTTTTAGGAAACATAAAATAGCATAAAAAATAAAAAATGTTAATATTTTAAAATGTGTTTTTAAAAAATTTATATTTTCCTTTTTTGTTTGAATTTTAGTTAGTTTTGGGAATTTTGTTGTGGTTTTGTCATTTAAAAAAAAACATATTAGTTTGAATTCATTTAATTTATTTTTCTATAAATAGTTTTATAGAAATATATATACCGTTTAAAAGGCTAGTAAATTTTTTTTTTTAAGGAAAAAATTATTTGGCACACATACACACTAATAATAATTTATATATTTTTTTTACATTTTCAAGAAGATGGTTTTAAAATACTAAAATGAAAATGGAAAACATATATATATATATATATATATATATATGTGTGTATATATATATATATATATATATGTGTGTGTGTAACATATAAACATGAAAAACAGTTTGTTTTATTGTGTTTTTGTCATTTTTTAATAACTATATATTAAACGGTTTTCATTTAATTTATTTTATTTGTATAAATAATAATTTTTTATTTTTTTAAAAAAAATTTATTTAAATGTTTTTTTAAAAGATTGTTTTTAATTTTTTCATATATTTTTTTGCCACTTAAGGAAAAAATAAAATAGCTTAAAAATATATATTTAAAAAAATATAACTACATATTAAATAAAATTATTTTTATAAACAGTACTTTTTTTTATTTAAAAAAAATTAAGATTTTTTTAAGTTTTTGAGATGTTTTAAATTTAATGCTATAAGCATTATTGATAAATTAAATCATAAATTTGTAGTTTGAATACATTTTTTTTAAGAAATGAATATATTTATTCATCAAAGATGCATTAAATTCATCAAAAATGACAGTATAAACATTTATAATATTACAAATGGTTTTTAATAAATGCTGTTCTTTTGATTTTTCTATTCATCTGTGAATCCTGAAAAATAAAAAATGTCACAGTTTCCACAAAAATATTGGGCAGCACAACTTTTTTCAACATTGATAATAATCAGAAATGTTTCTTGAGCAGCAAATCAAATATTAGAATGATTTCTGAAGCATCATGTGACATTTGAAGACTGGAGAAATGATGCTGAAAATTCAGCAAAAATAAATTCGATTTTATAATATATTCACACAGCAAACTATATTTTAAGTTATAATAATATTTCATAATTCTCACAGTATTTATGATAAGAAAAATGCAGCCTTGGTGAACAAAAGAGATTTTGTCTGATCCAGCACACAGTTCATTTAACCAGTATTTGATTAAGATAAGATTAAGATTGATTAGGTTTTCTTCCAGCTTGTTACAAATTAACAGCTGATATTGCAACATCTTTACCGCTGGCATGCTTCGTCTTGTCACCCGTTGCAGATGACTTTTGATTCTTCCGTGAGAACGTAAATGAAATCACATTTACACATATTTTAATTGCACAATTACATTCTGGATTCATGCGTAACCAGTGACCTGCATTCTCAGAGCATGTTCTCATAAAGTGCTCTCATTAAAGTATGAATATGGCTGAGTTAGTTTGGTCCGGTCAGAATAATTAGTCCCATTTGTTGTGATAATGCACGAAGGAAGCTCTTTACTCCAGTTGGCAGCGTTGCGGACGGTCACGGCCCTGTTTCGCGGTTTACAGTTCATTAGATCAGTTTTCGTGACTCGCAACACTCACTCCTTAAATTTGTATGGCACTACAGAAAACATGTTTTGTTGGCCAATAAAGGTTTTATCGGCACTTTAGTAGCAGCGGGAGACGGCGAGCGCATAACGGCATTCCTCCACAAACATGCAACGAGAGGGAGGAGGACAGAAGTGGAGTGTTAGAAGGAAATGCATGATTTCGAGGGTTATAACTGATAAATCACCAAAACAACTGTTGCTACATCAGTGTAAACCTGCAGAAATGTAATTTGTTTGTTTGTGTCTTACCTGGAAAGGTGAGCAGGTGTTTCACGCCCACATCTGAACATCTGATGTCCGAAGCCAACAGTCGTTAGAGGCGTTTCTGCTAACATGACAGGACTTGTTAGAGCGATTCTCGAAATAGCATTGGATATCCTGACACAATAACTCTAATTGTTCTTCATGCTTCGTTGATATTGCAGTCATATTGATACAAATCGTTTTGAGAATAGTGTACACTTCCACTATTTCCTTTTCACCATTTTTATATGGCATTGCTTTTATATGAAACCATA
This sequence comes from Garra rufa, assembly GCF_049309525.1. Taxonomy (NCBI): domain Eukaryota; kingdom Metazoa; phylum Chordata; class Actinopteri; order Cypriniformes; family Cyprinidae; genus Garra; species Garra rufa. The sequence goes on along the minus strand of NC_133381.1, from coordinate 569,093 downwards.
AAACGGGCTTCCTTTTTAAAAATGAATGGTTTTTGCAGTGAATGGCATGGGGAAAAAAACATTTTTTGTTACCCAAAGATCCTTTCTGTGGTTAGTTCCTAAAATAACCGTCTTTTCTTATTGTGAAGAAAAATGTACTAATCCGAAGATTGTTCACAGGTATGCCATAGAACTGTTTTTTGGTTCCCCAGAGAACCTTTTAGTGATTAGTTCTTCAAAAAAACATTATTTTCTTGCTTTGAAGAATATTTTAATAATCTAAAAAACCTTTTTTCCAATATAAAGAACCTTTTTTGCACAATGGAAAGATTCTGTAGATATTAAAGGTTCTTAATGGAAACAAGACGCCAGTGAAGAACCATGTAGAAGAACCAGTTTTGGTTCTCCAAGGAACAGTCAGTTCTTAAAAGAACCATTTTTTTTAATTGCAAAGAACATTTTACTTATCTGAAGAACCTTTTGTCAATGTTATGCGATAGAAGAACCATTTTTGGATCTCCAGAGAACCTTTTAGTGATTAGTTCTTCAAAGAACATTGGTTTGAAGTACATTTTACTAATCTAAAGAACCTTTTTTCCAATATAAAGAACCTTTTTTGCACAATGGAAAGATTGTGAAGATATTAAAGGTTCTTAATGGAACCAAGACGACAATGAAGAACCATGTAGAAGAACCTTTTTTTTTAATTGCAAAGAACATTTTACTTATCTGAAGAACCTTTTGTCAATGTTATGCGATAGAAGAACCAATTTTTGGATCTCCAGGGAACCTTTTAGTGATTAGTTCTTCAAAGAACATTGGTTTGAAGTACATTTTACTAATCTAAAGAACCTTTTTTCCACTATAAAGAACATTTTTGAAAGATTATAAAGGTTCTTAATGGAACCAAGACACCAATGTAGAACCATTTTTGGTTTCCCAATTTTTTTTTTAATGGTCAATTCTTAAAAGAACCATTTTTTTCTTTGTGCAAGGAACATTTTACTAATCTGAGCTTAAATCCCAATAAAGTTTAATTTAAAATGTTTAGAAGAACCATTTTGGTTCCCCAAGGAACCTTTCAGTGATTAGTTCTTCAAGAAACCATTAGTTTCTTGGTATAAAGAACATTTTAATAATCTACAAAAAATGATTTCTACTATAAAGAACCTTTTTTGCACAATGGAAAGATTGTGTAGATATTAAGGGTTCTTAATTGAACCAAGACGTCAATGAAGAACCGTGTAGAAGAACCATTTTTGGATCCCAGAAGAACCTTTCGGTGGTCAGTTCTTAAAAGAGCCATTTTTTTCTTATTGCATAGAACATTTTACATTTGAAGAAGCTTTTGTTTTCACAGCTATGCCATAGAAGAACCATTTTTGCTTCTCCAGAGAACCTTTTAGTGATTAGTTCTTCAAAGAGCCATTACTTCTTGGTTTGAAGAACATTTTGATAATCTTAAAACCTTTTCCACTATAAATAACCTTTTTGCACAATGGAAAGATTGTGAAGATATTAAAGGTTCTTAATGGAACCAAGACACCAATGAAGAACCATGTAGAAGAACCATTTTTGGTTCCCCGAACAACCTTTCAGTGATTAGCTCTTCAAGGAACCATTATTTCCCTGGTTTGAAGAAACTATTTTTTGGTTTAAAAGACCTTTTTACACTATAAAGAACCATTTGTCCAATGTAAATGTTGCATCGATGTTAAAGGTTCTTCATAGAATCATCAGTGCCAATAAAGAACCTTTATTAGAAGTGTAGAAGAACCATTGTTGGTTCCCCAATGAACCTTTCAATCGTCAGTTCTTAAATGAACCATTTTTGTACTCCAAAGAACATTTTAACCCTTGTGCGCTCCTCATTTGGGAGTCACACTCATGCTCCTCACGGTCAAAAGTGACCGGACACCTGAAATGTAACTTTTTTTTTTCTTCAGTAAAACCAATCTAATATATTTTTGTTCCATAATATTTTTTCTTTTTTCTTTTGTAATTTTAGAGAATTTTATGGTACTAATGATTATTTATGCAATAATTATGATCTATTTTTTCCACTGAAAATAGAAAAAAAATTAAAAATCCTAATTTTTAAAAATTATTTTTCAATGAATGCAGTATTTCAGATTAAAATAGAGTATAGGCCTTCCAAATCAATTTTTTGAAGACAGATTAGCACCACCTGGTGGGAGCACAGGAAGAAAAATAAGCAATTTCACAGTGTAACCACTAGAGGCCTGTATAGACATCAATAGAGATGCTAGTGAATTCCCAATTTGTTTTAGACATAATTGCTTACTTATATAATAAGTAATGGACTTTAAAATATATTCAGACATTCTCAAAGAGTACTTTTTGTGAAGTTTTAGATATTTTCTTCTTATAAATAATGATTTCAAATTAATTTTTGCATTATGATTATAGTCAATCCTAAACGGCACTGCACTGACAAACCCAAGAGGCAGTGCTTGCTTCTCATCACTGTTTACTGCAGATTTCAAATTAATTTCCAGTGTGTGTCAGTTTTGCCCACTGCTCTGAGCTTTTTTCTGCATTGTTACTGAATTATTGAATTAATTTGACATACTGTACTCCTAAAACTTTGCTTTGTTACAGACAGCAGTTTATAGATGTGTGTTTGTATGTGTGTGTGTGCGTGTTTGTGCGTGTGTGTGTGTGTTTATTTTTCAGTCTTGATGTTTTAGAGTGTCACCACTTCACTGCTGTGAGCTTTTTCTGCATTATGACTGAATTATTGAATGGATTTCACATATTCTCAAACGTTTGCTCTATTACAGACACAGTAGTTTTATTGATGTGTGTGTGTATAAGTGTGTGTGTGCGCGCGTCTGTGTGTGACTGGATGTGTCTAAATCACACTCCTGATGTTTTATAGTATCATCCCTTCACTGCTGTGTACTTTTTTTTAGTTTTGTGTCTGATTTGTCGATTGTGCACACAGTTAATCTCTGAATTACTGTGTTTTTGTCTTTTTCCCATTCATTTCCTATGGTCGGTCATTTCTGACCGAAGAGCATGAGTGTGACTATTTTTTTTACGCCCACTTAGCCTTTTCGAATGATGTCGTAATTTTTTTTCTGTGTTCACATTCCCAGTGCCATAAAAGTCACCAAGTTTCATATCATTCCGATGAAGCTGTGATTTTTAAAAAATTTAAATGTAAAATGTTCCGGTCAGAAATGACCGAGGAGCGCACATGAAGAGTCTTTTTTGTCTATATCAGTTCTTCAAAGAACCATTATTTTCTTGGTGCAAAGAACATTTTAATGCTCTAAAGAACCTTTTTCCACTTTAAAGAATCTTTTGCAAAATTGAAAGATGTTAAAGGTTGTTCATGGAACCAAGACGCCAATGAAGAACCTTTATTTTTAAGTGTCTAGAAGAACCACTTTTGGTTCTCCAAAGAACCTTTTAATAAACAGTTCTTAAAATAACCATTTCTTTTTTCTTCTAGCATTTTAGTAATCTTTAGTTTTAATTTCTTTAGTGTTTCCATGGATGGTGAAGTGTCTCAATGCAATCATCAAAGCCAATAAAGAACCATTAATTTTTGAAAGTGTAGAACAACCATTTTTGGTTCCACAAAGAACCTTTTAGTGAACATTTCTTGAAAGAACCATTTATTTTTACATTCTGATAATTTAAAGAACTTTTTTCACTATAAAGAACCTTTGTTGGTTCCATTGATGTTAGAACCATTAATTTTTGAAAGTGTAGGCGAACCAGTTTTGGTTCCATAAAGAACCCTTTTTTGAACATTTCATAAAAAAACTGAATTCTGATCATTTAAAGAAATGTTTTTCACTACAAAGAATCTTTAGTGGTTCTGTTGATGTTACAAATCCTTCATGGAACCATAAATGCCAATAAAGAACCTTTACTTTTAAGAGCATTGCCAGTTTCATGGCTTTATTTAATAGCAACGCCATCCATTGCTGGTGGAAGTGAAATAGTGGAAGTGATCTGAAGTGTCGCTCAGGGCAAAACTAAGAGTTTCTCTTACCGTAACCCAAGAGATCCTTGCAGTTCTGTCGTTTTTAAGCTCTTCTTTTGAAGTACAGAATCTCGTTGTAGATCTTGAGTGTTAAAGTCCAGAGATCGTCAAACAGGTGAAGCTCCGCAGGTGCCGCTGGAGTCTGACCCGTGTCTCCTCCCTAAAGCTCAGCGTTTGTTTGGTCTGTGCTGATGTCACACCTGACAACGTAACTTCTGTGAAGTGCGATCTCAGATACCGAGGAAGTTCACCTGAGCTGTTAGCCTCTGACTTTCATGTTCCTGTGAAAGCTGGGCAGGGCACGGCTGGTTTCTGTCGTGTCTACGTCACTTTGTAGGGGCTTCGCTCGTTACTAATCTCATGTCATTGTGTCAGCTACTGATTTCCTGTTCCCTTTGGGCTTTGCTAAAGCCTTTCCAGCTTTGTAATGACAGCGGTCTCTCGCTCCGGGACGTGTATGTACAGGCGGAACGGCGTTACACAAGTGCTGTTGATATGTAGTAATTCCTGCTTTACACCCATGACCGTTCACTCATCCAGACCTGACTCGGCTGTCGTCTGTTTTTCCGTCAAGTCTAGGCATGAATTGTTGTTTTTCTAGGAGAATCAAAGTTTATTCAGTGACTTTGGTGAAAATCTATCGCTGAAGGGCCAGAGATGAAGCGGTTTAAGTGCTAGTTTAAGTGCTAGTTTAAGAGGTTCTCAACATTATCAGGACACTAAATGAATAAAAAACACATTACAGCTTAATCTGCTTATGATCCACCCACTTAGACAGGAAGTGATTGTATGACCAACTTGTAAAGTGACCAATCACTGCTTGTATTTCTCACCATTTGCCATATATGAAATTCATTTCATTTATAGCAAAATGTTCAAGTGTGCTGTTGGATATTATTTCTTGTCAAAACCCTGTCTTAGTTTATTCTCAGTTTATAAAAAAAATAATATGTATTAATCTATCACAGTTTTATAAATATTTAGAAAATATGAATTTTCTAAATTGTCCATATTTCAGCACTTTTGGGCTTTTTTTAAATGTGGTTACCAAGTAAAAACTATTCCTTTTATATATTTATTTATTTAAACATCCATCCATCTATCATTCTGTCTGTTTTTCTATCCATCTGTCCATCAATAAATTTTTCTATTGCTCCATCCATTCATCAATCTGTTCATCATATCTGTTTTTGTCCATCCGTCTATCATTCTGGTTTTGTCCATCTCTCTATGCCATACGGACTGATACGGTCTATCCATCCATCCATCCATCCATCCATCCATCCATCCATCCATCCATCCATGCATCCATCCATCCAGCCATCCTTCCATTTACCCATCCACCCATTCATCCTTCTATCCATCCATCCATCTATCCATCATTCTGTGTGTCCATCTATCCATCCATCATTCTTTGTGACCATCTACCATCCATCCATCCATCATTCTATATGTACATCTGTCTATCTGTCTATCCACCCATCCATTCCTCCATCCATCCATCCATCCATCATTCTATATGTACATCTGTCTATCTGTCTATCCACCCATCCATTCCTCCATCCATCCATCCATCCATCATTCTATATGTACATCTGTCTATCTGTCTATCCACCCATCCATTCCTCCATCCATCCATCCATCCATCATCATTCTATAAGTACACCTTTTCATCGCTCTATCTATTCATCCATTCCATCCATTCCATCCATCTATCCATCCATCCATTCTTCCATTCATCCCTTCATCTTCATTCTGTGTTCATTTATGCATCCATCCACCCTCAAGCAACAGTAGGGGGGGCAGCCGTGGCCTAATGGTTAGAGAGTCGGGACTTGTAACCCAAAGGTTGCGGGTTCGAGTCTCAGGTCCGGCAGGGATTGTCGGTGGGGAAGGTGAATAACCAGCACTCTCTCCACCCTCAATACCACGACTGAGGTGAGTCCCCTTGAGCAAGGCACCCCCAATTACTGTGTTCACGGTGTGTGTGTTCACTACTGTGTGTGTGCACTTGGGTGGGTTAAATGCAGAGCACAAATTCCTAGTATGGGTCACCATACTTGGCCTCACTTCAGCTCCTTTCCTTTCCTTTCCTTTCCTTTCAAAAATGTTTGCAAATCCAGCCCTAGTTGTTCGTCAGGAGTGTTCTGTTTCCCGGCAGACAGATAAAACTGCTTGCGTAAAGCCAGTCATGTCAAGGTCATTAGCAAACCCAGAGGTTCTGTCCAGCAGACAGCAGTATACTTACTGGAAAAGATCAGCTTGATGTACAGTAGAACAGCTCTGAGTGTCCTTGTGTTTGTCAAGTGCTTCAGTGTTATTCCAGGACACACTTGGTGCATTCATTTATGAAATATTTTGTCTAGTCATTTGAAAATGTCCTGAACAAAGTTAAGGGAAGCACTGTGGTTTTTATTTTTTTTCTTCTCCCAAACAACATGAAAAGCTCATCAAATGTTCCTGCTGGGATCCCGGATGGACGGCAGATTCGGAGGGGAAGCTCGAGAACTGGGTTTTCTCCACGCTCGCTTTCCGTCAGAGTCCTTTCAAACACGTCCAATAAACAAAGGCCGCCCTTCCTTCGTCGGCTTCAAAGAAGCACATAAACCAAACATCAGCTCTTCATCATAACGTTTATCCAGCGCTGGAACTGTGAATTTCAACAGCTCTCTGACGAGAAATGCTTTCATGCAAACAGATAATCAAGGCTTTACGACGGTTTTCGCTCGTCTGAGGCCCGGCGGCCACGCCAAACTGACTTTAGCGTTACTCCTGCTATGCGTCTTGATGACTTTGGCTTCATTTTGGAGAGCCTGAGATTGTTGAGTCGCATCCAGACTCTGGTTTCTGCGGTTTTGTTTCGTACAGATTTGTTCTTGTGCTCTTGTTTTTTCTTGTTTCTGGGAAATGCTTCCAAGTGCTCTTGCGGCCGCTTTCGTCTAATTATTGGTCTTCGTCTTTCCTTTTCACTCTTAATCGCTCAACTAAACAATCCTATAAGTGATTGTGATGAAATGTCGCCTGCTCAACACTCACTTAACTTTAATGTTTTTCCGGTTGTGTCTTCATAGGTGGCATTAGCGACTGATTTTAATTTTTAAACACCTTTGAACTTCTTTAAAAAATTTACTTATTTCACTTATTATTATATTTAAATTTTTTATTTAAGAAATGTTATTAATGCATATTCTCTCTCTCTCTCTCTCTCTCTCTCTCTCTCTCTCTCTCTCTCTCTCTCTCTCTCTCTCTCTCTATATATATATATATATATATATATAAAATGTATTTATTATTGTATTTTATATTTTTATATTTACATTTTATATTTAATACTTTTTAAAAAAAAATTCATTAGACTTAATTTAATATTTTTTTATGCAGATTCATTTTATGCACATATTAATATATATTTCTCAAAAAATTATATAATTAATTATTTATTTTAAGTATTTATTTATTTTTCCATAATTTTTAACACCTTTTAACTTTTTTAAATTCACTTATTTCACACATATTTATATTATTTAATAACAATTTTATTTAAATGATATTTTATTTAATTTTTCATTGTAATTAATTTAATATTTTATTTTTACATGCAGATTCTCAAATATATTCATATACATTTCTCAAAAATATATAAAATGCATTTTATATTTTATTTCATTTATTTTTTATTTTACATGTAGTTTCTCAATAATACGAGGTCATAAAGATTTCTAAACTTTTTTTTTTTACTTTTTTATCCACGTATTTCACTTATTGTAATTTATATTTTTTATTTACATTTTACAATTAATGCTTATATTTTAGAAATTGTATTAATGCACATATTTATATTATATATTTTATTTTTACATTATATTTAAATTGCATGTAATTTAAATTTTTATTAGATTTAATTTAATATTTTATTTTTACATGATTCTCAAATATATTAATATATATTTTAATTAAAATGTGCATTGAACTGCATTTTGAATTACACTATTGCATTTTGTTATAATTAACATTTCTATTGACTTGTCTGTCATGCATTGCACTGCATTCTGGGATTATCTTCTTTGTGAGGAATGTCTGATAAGTAGGCAGCAGACTAGACTAGATTAGAACAGACTAGACTATATACGCTACAGTTCTAAAGTCAAAATCAACATTTTAAATATTTTTGGAACGTCTGCTCTTCTGCTCACCAAGACTGGATTTATTTGATCAAAAATATATTAAAAATTATTAAAATATATTATGATTTAAAAAAGCTGTTGTCTATATAAATATATTGTAAAATGTAATTTATTCCTGTGATCAAATCTGGATTTTCAGCATCATTACTCCAGTCCTCAGTATCACATGATCCTTAAGAAATCATTCTAATGTAATGTTTTGCTGCTGATTTGATGTTGAAAACATTAATATTTTTGTGGAAACTGATACATTTCATTTTTCAGGATCCACAGATGAATAGAAAGTTCAAAAGAACAGCATTTATTTAAAATAGAATGTTTTGCAACATTATAAATGTCTCGACTGTCACTTTTGATTAGTTTAATGCATCCATGAGTAATAAAAATATTATTTATTTTTTTTAAATATCTTGTATCTATATAGTGCATTATTCCAGCATCTTCATCATGAACAGTAATATCCATCTGGCATACTGTTTTGCATTTGTTATTGTCTTTCAAGGTTAGATTGTAAATAATCTCAGCATGTTTTTAACGCGGTGTTCGTGCTAATATGTGTCCTTCAGAGATGTTTACCTCCTGGCGCACGTGATTTGTGATTATTAAGTCAAGCATGTGCCGTTCAAAGAGTTTTGAAGCAATATCTAATAATGAGATCAGATGGGCTCATGCACACTAGTGCCAGGTTTACTGTAAATACAGCAGGGCTTTTAATGGATAATAGTGGGTGTGTGTTTTACATTCTTTACTGAATGCCACTGACGTTATGATAAAGAGAATGCGCTCAGATCTGCTGCACATTAATGAGGTTTTACTCAGAAAATCAGTACGTGATCATGTTATAGGGAGTATTTCTGAACATCTGTGTTTTGTAGCTGATGGCCTGATGGGAGTCACGCTCAGAAACAGTTTGAACACTTTATTGCAGATGGAGTTAAAGTAACACACTCTTTCACATTTGCTACATCCAAATCTGTTTTTAGTCTATTTTTAACTTTGCAGTTTTTTATTAAGTTTTTCTTTTGGATGCAAGCATCAAAAAGCTCCATGTCGGCTTTATTTGCTTTAGACGTTTGTCTATATTGTGTGGCCAGGTGTTCTGGGGACGTTTTTATTCTTTATCACTAAAAAAGAAGTTGCTGTGCAGTACAATACATGGAAGTTGTGGCACAATTATTACTTTTAAGCTTTTTGTGCTATTTATTTTTTCATAATTTTTAAACACCTTTTAACTTAAAAATCAAAATCACTTATTTCACTTGTTATATTTTATCATTTTATATTTAAGACATATTTTAGGAATGTTATTAATGCACATATTTATATTAATACATTTACATTTTGTTTAAATATTACATGTTTCATTATTTTATTTTGTAGCAGTATTTTATTTAAACATGCAGATTCTCCAAAATATTAATATATTTCTTAAACTTTATAAAATGTTTGTGTGTATGTGTATGTGTATTTTATATTTATTTTTTTATTTTACATGCTTCTCAAATAATATGAGGACAAAGATTTCTAAACTTTTTTTAAATTAACTTATTTCACTTGTTATATTTTTTATATTTTAATTTTATATTTAATACTTATATTTTAGAAATGTAATTAATTTTATTAATTAATTATATATTATATATTTGAAATTATATTTAAATGTGTAATTTATTTTTTCATTAGATTTCCTTTATATAATTTATATATAATATAAATATAAATAAAAAATAAAATCATGGTATTATATATAACATATTATAAAAAAAATATGTTATAAAGATTTCTAAACTTTTTTTAAATTAACTTATTTCACTTGTTATATTTTTTACATTTTAATTTTATATTTAATACTTATATTTTAGAAATGTAATTAATTTTATTAATTAATTATATATTATATATTTGAAATTATATTTAAATATGTAATTTATTTTTTCATTAGATTTCCTTTATTTAATTTTTATATAATTTATATATAATATATATAATATAAATATAAATAAAATAAAATTATGGATATTATAAAAAAAATTTTTATAAAGATTTTTAAACTTTTTTCGTAACTTTTTTTTACATTCCCTGACCTTCCTTACTATATTTTTATATTTACATTTTATATTTAATGCTTTATATTTTAGAAATTTTATTAAAGCACAGATTTACATGATTATATAATTAAAAATGTATTAAAATTATATTTAAATGATTAAATTAAGTTTTTTAATAAGTGCTGTAACAGACAATTATGTAAATATTATAGCAACATTTAAGACTCATAGAGCAATAGAGTTTCTCCATTCAGTCTCTTTTCATCTGATAATTTCTTTTTATTTGGTGTTGTTGCCATCGCAGCTAATTTGAGTTTGTTACTATCTCATAATGATCTCTAATTAAGCGTCTGACAGTCATTTATCAGTGTGAGCGCTGGTGTTGACAGATATAGATGAGGATGAATGAGGTTCTCCTTTAACGCTCTCATGTTTTCAGCTCTTGTACCTGAATGTGTTGAGAAGAGCCATGTGTTCATGTTCTGCTTGTCAACTCCTCCAGATCCTCACATTATCTACAGTCCTCCTCCTTAAGTGTGTGTGTGTGTGTGTGTGTGTGTGTGTGTGTGTGTGTGTGTGTGTGTGTTTATCTGCGGTGTGACGCCTGCCAGATGCAGAACAAACGCCAGCGGAGATGTTCAGTTCATCACATTTAGCTTTATGTGTTTTTGTGCTGCTGTTTCAGATCGTGTTTCTGCTAAAAGCTGCAGATTTTTCAGGTTACAGATCAGGATTTCAGTCACTGTTTGTTAGATCAGAGGTGATGTTGAAACTAAGTGAAATAAGATGCTACAATTACTAAAACTCTAAAATAAATAAGATAAATTAAGGCTAAATAGAAATGGATAAAAAACCCCAAAACTAATACAAATGAGTAATTATTAATAAAAAAAAACTGTGTATCTTGAAATTGAAAAGAATCATTGAAAATCATTTTTGTTAACTGAAATGAAATAAAATAAATATTACAGGAAAACATTAAAAAACTTAAATATTAAAAATGTTTCCCTGGCAATTAACTGAAATAAGTTTAATTTTATATGCTACAATTCCTAAAACTAAATAAATAAATAATAATTGCCAGCATGTATCATTAACTGAAACTAAAAGAATTTAAAAAAATGTTTACTGAAGTAAAGATGACTTTAAATTCAGATTTTTACTTGGAATTAAGCGGAAATAAAATGATTAAAAATGTGGAAAAACTGAAATAAAAATAGGGCTGAATGGGAACATTTAAAAAAATATTGTACATATTTTTAATGTACACAAAAATATTAATACTATATTGTTATTTTTATTACTGAAATAAAGCTAAATATGATTATTAGATAAAAGAAAAATGAAAATACAAAAAACTTTGCTTTGGCAACTAACCGAAAATTTTTTAAAATATATAATCTAGTGTGCTTATATTTATATATATTTATATATATATATATATATATATATATATATATATATATATATATATATATATATGTGTGTGTGTGTGTGTGTGTATACAAAAGTTTGGGGACAGAACATTTTTATTATTTCTTTCTTTTCTTTTCTTTTTTAAGAAATTAATACTTTTATTCACCAAGGATGTATTAAGTTAATAATTAAAAGTGTATTAAAAGTTAATAACAAATCATTTACATTGTTATAAAAAATGTATATTTTGAATAAACACTGTACTTTTTAAACTTGTTATTCATGAAAGAATCCTGAAAAAAAAAAAATCACAGTTTCAAAAAGTATTTGGCAGCACAACTGTTGATAGTATCCAACATTGATCATTCTAATAATAAATCAGCATATTAGAATGATTTCTGAAGGATCATGTGACACTGAAGACTGGAGTAACAGCTGATAAAAATTCAGCTTTTCATCACAGGAATAAATTCCATTTTAAAGTATGTTAAAATAAAAAAAAACATTATTTTATATTGTAAAAACATTTTGCAATATTACAGTTTTTTTTCTGTATTTTTAATCAAATAAATGCAGCCTTGATGAGCAGAAGAGACTTCTTTAAAGACTATTACAAGTCTTACTGACCCCAAACTTTTGAACGGTAGTGTATACACTACCGTTCAAAAGTTTGGGGTCAGTAAGTCAGTTTGGGGTCATATATATAATACTGATTTAAAAAAAAAAAAAATCTAGTGCTTTCTCCTGTGAAAATGCTTCTGAAATATAATTTAGGTTGTCTTATTTTAAATGCTGTTGGTGTTTTAAAAAAATGACCCATTGCAATTTTGGTTTTAAAAGGTGTAAGAAAGAAAAAGTGTTGTCATAAACGTGTTGAACAGATGGTTTTGTTTTGTGGTCTGATAACATTTGTAAGCGCAGACGTGAAATCATTGTTGAGCGTCTGATTCATCATTCATGTCCTCGTCCGCCGCTGATGTCACCTGCATTGGTTCTACTGTAGCGTGTTGTTTCCGTTCTGTGGTTTGATCCTGTCGTGTTTTACATGAACCGCAGCCAGACGCTCCACTCACACACACGGCATGCTGGGAAGACACAATTATGGTGTGGAAGAGTCATCATTATGTGATGCTGTTGAGTGATTTTATTCAGGCAGACATGAGCGCTTCGGGCGATTCTGGAGTTATTTATCACTTATTTACTAGAAGCACAACAACTAAATCAAGAGCAAATGATCACAATTAAGCCTTAATGCATGCTTGGGTTCTTCTCCTTCTCGTGCAGTACAATTAAAACCCGTTAAATCAATTTCATTAATTAGAAAAGCTGAAATAAAATATAAATATTAAATAGAAATCTTAAATTACAAATGCTGCCTTGGGAACTAAATGAAATAAAATAAGTTACTAAAACTAAAAATGAAATTAAAAATTAAGTTTTTTTTTTTTTTATAAAATGAAGAAAATGTCATGGAATTTTATAAAGATGTATTCAAGGGAAAAATAGGTAGTACAAAAAAAATTATGAATCAGTTAAATTAAAAATGTGTATTTTAACAAAATATTACATTTATTAAATGAAAATCTTAAAAATGACAAATTTTTACATTTGCCTTGACAAATGAAATAAGTTGAAGTTTACAGTTACTAAAACAGAAACTAAAAAAAAAAAAAAATATATATATATATATACATATAATACATAATTTAAAAAGTAATTAAAAAAACAATTGATCTAAAATTTACCTTTTAAGTAAATACAAAAAGTACATTTAATTTAATATAAAAAATATTTTAACAAAATATTACATATTTGAATGAAAATTTGTTATATTTAATTATACTTATTCTTGTGTGTAGAAATCCATAAAAATCGCTTTTATTATTTGGCTGAAATAAAACAAAAATATATAAATTGAAGTTAACAGTTACTAAAACTAAAAAAAAAAAAAAAAAAGTTAAAAAATTATATATATAATTAGTAAAATAACGTAATTTAATGAAAAAAAATAATTGATGAAAATTAAAAACATTGTAATACAAAAGTAAAATCAAAAATGACATAAAAAACACAAAGTAAATTTCATTTAATTTAATAATAAATATTGGAACAACATATTACATTTAATTAAATAAAAAATTATAATATTTAATAATACTCATGTTTGTGTGTCATCTTAAAAATGACAAAGTCTGCTTTAGGAACTAAATTAAATCAAGTTTACAGTTATTAAAAGTAAAAATGTAATAAAAAAATGAAAATAGAAAATGATGATGATTTAAAAAAAGTAATTGATATAAAATTTATTTTAATAAAACAAATTAGTAATACAAAAGTTAATTTAATTTAATATCAATATTTTAATTAAATATCACATTTAATTTAATGAAAATTAATTATATCTAATAATACTCATTTTTGTGTGTAGAAATCAGTATAAATAGCTTTCATTATTTGGAAAAACTGAAATAAAATGTAAACTTTTTTTTAATCTTAAAAAGGACAAAGTCTGCTTTGGGAACTAAATTAAATCAAGTTTACAGTTACTAAAACTAAAAATGAAATTAAAAACGAGGTAAAAAAAATAATACAATAACATGTAATTTAATAAAAATAATTGATACAAAATTGATTTTAATGAAAAAAATACTAATATAAAAGTTTATTTAATTGAATAGACATTTTTTAAATAAAATATTACATTTAATCGAATGAAACAGTCATTCAACAGGGCTACGATAAAAAAGTACCTTAAAAAGTAAACAATTTCCTTTAAAAGCAAATATTGAAATAGATTATTACTCCTATGATTTATTCTTTTCTTACTAAGGTTTGCATGAGGATTTGAGGATTCACAGATGAGCAGAAAGTTCATAAGAAGAGCGTTGATTTAAAACAGGAGTCTATTGTAACATTATACACGTCTCTGGAGCGCTGATGTTCGGGAGGCTCAGACCCGTGACCCATTTTCGTGTCACGACCCGACACGCTTGGGCTGGAAACTGGGTCGCCGCGGCTCCTTCGGGCTCCGAGTGGAGCGAGAGCTTCGGAAAGTCTGTATGTGTAAAGTGATTCCGCTTTTGTTTAGTTTATTGAAGATGCAGCAGTTGTTTATTTACTTAATTGAGCTTGCGTGATATTTGCTGGTTAGGTGGGAGATGGAGCCTGAGCTCATGGAGCTGGAATGATAATCGCGGCCCTCCTTCCGGAATGCTGTGCTTCTCTCTCTCTCTCTGTCTCTCTCTCTCTCTCTGTCTCTCTCTCTGTCTCTCTGTCTCTCTCTCTGTCTCTGTGGTTGATGCGAGACCCCAGTCATCTCTTCCAGATGCTTCTAACCCTGTGCAATCACTTTCTCTGCTTGTCTTAGTTTTGTAGACACGCATCTCTGGCCTTAAATCCTTCAGTCACTGATCCTGTTTCTCTTCCCTCGTTACATGACATCATTCAGATAGCTTTCCTTTTTTTATATATGTGACCCTGGACCACAAAACTGAGATATATACATCATATGAAAGGTCAATAAATAAGCTTTCTATTGATGTATGGTTTGTTAGGATACGACAATATTTGCCCGAGATGCATCTATTGGGAAATCTGGAATCTGAGTGTGCAAAAAAATCTAAATACTGAGAAAATCACCTTTAAAGTTGTCCAAATGAAGTTCTTAACAATGCATATTACTAATCAAAAATTACATTTTGATAGGTTTACAGTAGGAAATTTACAAAAAATCTTCATGGAACATTATCTTTACTTAATATCCTAATGATTTTTGACATAAAAGAGAAATCAATAATTTTGACCCATACAATGTATTTTTGGCTATTGCTACAAATATACCCCAGCGACTTAAGACTGGTTTTGTGGTCCAGGGTATATATATATATATATATATATATATATATATATATATATATATATATATACTGCTGTTTAAAACTTTGGGATCAGCAAGATTTGTAATGTTTTTATTTTTTGAAGTCTCTTTTGCTCATTAA
This sequence comes from Garra rufa, assembly GCF_049309525.1. Lineage (NCBI taxonomy): Eukaryota > Metazoa > Chordata > Actinopteri > Cypriniformes > Cyprinidae > Garra > Garra rufa. The sequence goes on along the minus strand of NC_133381.1, from coordinate 553,447 downwards.
GGCTACATTTACTTACAGAAAAAAAACTAAAATTGTGAAAAACTATTACTGTTTAAAATAATGGTTTTCTATTTTAATATATTTTAAAATAACATTTATTTCTGTGATGCAAAGCTGAATTTTCAGCATCATTACTTCAGTCTTCATTGTCACATGATCCTTCAGAAATCATTCTAATATACTTCTGATACTTATTTTTTATTTTATTTTATTTTTTTTGCGTTTGCATTTGGTTTTGAAACACATTTTACAAAACCAAGACAAAATACAAAAATCAAGGGGAGAGAAAATAAATATATAAAGTAAATATGTGACCCTGGACCACAAAATGTCTTAGTAAGTGTTCAAAATTAACTAAGACTTTTTTTTGTTTTCAAAATCAGGTTTTTAATATGTTATCATGTTGTTGTTTTGTAAGTTAGCTGTTTGTTTAGTAATTTTTTACTTTATATCAAAATAACCCTGCTGCAATTTGATTGAGATGAACTGGAATACACACACAAAAAAAACAAAACATGATTTTTGTTGTTTATCTGTTATCTGTCAAGATTGATCAATTTAGAGCTGGACAATAAGATTGTTTATATTTGAAGATGATAGCTTTTGATAGCTTTATGTACACAGGTAAACCTGTTGTGCATTTACGATGATATTAATTATTACGAAAACTTCAAGATTTGGTTTTAAATTATACAATTTTGGTGTCCTGACAAACCTAATTGCTATTAAAATAACTATAAAAATGGCATATATGGCAGTTTAAGATCATATAAGTCATATCACCCAGTTAATTCGTCATCTATTACTTAAAAGCAGCTATTTTAAGTGGTGAGTTCTTGATTCTGATTGGCCGACCGACATTCCAGTGTGTTGATTAATGATTTTTAATTGCTTTTGAGCTCATTCCAGTTTCATCGAGCGCATTAAAGTCGCTTATCGCTTCTTTCTGTACCAGAACTGAACTAGAGATGGAAGCTATTATGTGTTGAGGTTTGAGTGCTAAGGTTAGGAGCGTATTACGTTTGCATGGAACAAAATGGTGCATCTCAGCACTAAAAGTGATTCCTGAGATATTTGTGTGTGTGATCTAATGCTGAAGAAAGGCTGAATCAGACAGCAGTGAACCAAAACACAACAGGAACTACAATTTCAGTGACTCAGACTCAACAAATTCCACATTCTAGAAGATCTGAGTCAGATTTCTGATCTAAACCAGGACAAATACACACTGCGCTTCCTATTGCTGTGCTTCATGGAGGTTTTTACATCACTCACTGTGATATTGATGCTTTACGTTCTGGATTTTCTGACTGTATTTCTGTGAGTCAGGCTTTCTTTAAAGGTCCTAATGTACTTTTCACTAATTAAAGAGCAGAAGGTCTTTATTATTTCATTAACGTCATGACATTAACTGCTGCCTGCATTGCACAAAGATAAACGTCTTACTCAGTATTTTTTGTTTGCATGCCAATATAAGTATCTTAACGTCCTAAAAAAAAGAAAAAGAAAAACTTTTTCCTGTGCAAACAGCTTCTTGACAAACTCATTAACCATTTTGGAGTTGCATTGAGAATTTTTACTTTGAGTGCAAATGTTAAAAGATTTTTAGTTCAGGTAATTTAATTGAGCCTAATACAGTTTTTCCAATGCAATGCAAACAAAAAAAAAATTATAGTGCATTGCATATCTAATTTAAAAGATTTAATTTGCCATTTTTGATCAGTTTGTTTTTGTATAAGATGAAGTTAATACATAACAGAATTCCATCAGTCAAATGAGTTTTCTTTTTGCAGGGTTTCTGACATTTTCACAAATTAAGGCCTTAAATCAGAGCAAAAAAAAAAACTTTACTTCATTAAATTCATGGCATTAAATGCTGCATGCATTGCTCAAAAATAAACGTCTTGCTCTGTATTTTTTGTTTGTATGCCAATATAAGTATCTAAATGTCCTAATAAAGATACATTTACTTCAGATGCAAACTTTTTCCTATGAAAACAGCTTTTTGACAAACTCATGCAATGATTTTGAGCTATTACTGCATTCATGTACACCATTTTGGAGTTGCATTGAGAATTTTTCAATAATACTTCAGTTGAAGTAATTTAATTGAGCCTAATACAGTTTTTCCAATGCAACACAAATTTCATTCATGGTGCATTGCATATCTAATTAAAAAAAATAATCTGCCATTTTTGATCAGTTTGTTTTTATATCAGACGAAGTTAATACTTAACACAATTCCATCGGTCAAATCAGTTTCCTCTGGCAGGGTTTCTGACATTTTCACAAATTAAGGCCTTAAATCAGGACAGAAAGTCTTTATTTCATTAACATCATGACATTAAATGCCGCATGCATTGCAAAATAAATGTCTTACTTGTTTTTTTGTTTTTTTTTTTTTTTTTGTAGTTTATAGGTTTTATATTTTTAGTTCAGGTAATTTAATTGAGCCTAATACAGTTTTTTCCAATGCAACGCAAGTTTCTTTTATAGTGATTTGCACATCTAATTTAAAAAAAATTATTTTGCCAATTTTTATCAGTTTGTTTTCATATCAGACAAAGTTAATACATAACAGAATTCCATCAGTCAAATGAGTTTTCACAAATTAAGGCCTTAAATCAGAGCAGAAAGTCTTTATTTCATTAACGTCACGACATTAAATGCTGCATGCATTGCTCAAAAATAAACGTCTTGCTCAGTATTTTTTGTTTGTATGCCAATATAAGTATCTAAACGTCCTGAAAAAAGATACGTTTACTTCAGATGCAAACTTTTTTTCCAGTGAAAACAGCTTTTTGACAAACTCATGCAATGATTTTGAGCTATTACTGCATTCATGTACACCATTTTGAAGTTGCATTGAGAATTTTTACTTTGAGTGCAAATGTTAAAAGGCGTTCAGTTCAAGTAATTTAATTGAGCCTAATGCAGTTTCTCAATGCAGCACAAATATCTAATTTAAAAGATTTAATTTGCCATTTTTTATCAGTTTGATTTTATATCAGACGAAGTTAATACATAACAGTATTCCATCGGTCAAATCATTTTCCTCTCGCAGGGTTTCTGACATTTTCACAAATTAAGGCCTTAAATCAGAGCAGAAAGTCTTACATTCATAAAGCCGTGGCATGAAATGTTGCACGCACTGCAAAAAATGAATATCTTCCTCAGTGTTTTGTTTTGTGTTCCAATATAAATATCTAAACATCCTTGAATCAAGATACATTTATTGGAGATGCAAACTGAAGATATGAAGTCTTGTCCTCAGAGAAATGGAACAAAATTAAATCTTTGCTTAAAACAACAACAGAACAAATGTCTGCCAGCGGGGAATGAAAACTTGTTTTTACTTTGAATTAAATGGATTTTTTCTAAACCCACTGCCAGATATTTGCTCTTTTTTTGTATCATTTTGTCACAAAACAACCAAAATAGTAGAGATTTCTCCCTTTAAAGATGTTTAATGTTAATTTTAAAGACATTTCTTATGCTTCTTATGCAGTCAATAGCAGAGACTTATGTTGTTAGAAAAGAGTTTTATTTTGAATAAATGCTGTTCTTTTTAACCTTTTGTTCATCAAAGAATCTTGAAAAAAGTATCACAGGTTCCAAAGAAATATTGATACAAAACATTGTACATACATACATACATACATACATACATACATACATACATACATACATACATACATATATTTATATATTTATATATATATATGTATATGTATATGTATATGTATATGTGACCCTGGACCACAAAACCAGTCTTAAGCAATAGCCAAAAATACATTGTATGGGTCAAAATTATTGATTTTTCTTTTATGCCAAAAATCATTAGGAAATTAAGTAAAGATCATGTTCCATGAAGATTTTTTGTCAAATTCCTACTGTAAATATATCAAAATGTAATTTTTGATTAGTTATATGCATTGTTAAGAACTTAACTTGGAGAACTTTAAAGGTGATTTTCTCAGTATTTGGATTTTTTTGCACCCTCAGATTCCAGATTTCCAAATAGATGTATCTCAGCCAAATATTGTCATGTCTCAACAAACCATATATCAATAGAAAGATTATTTATTGAGCTTTCATGTGATGTATACATCTCAGTTTTGTAAAATTTAACCTTATGACTGGTTTTGTGATCCAGGGTCACACACACACACACACACACACACACACACACACACACACATGTTTGTTTTTGTGAATTGTGGGGACATTCCATAGACGTAATCGTTTTTATACTGTACAAACGATATTTGCTATCACCCTACACCTTCCCTACACCTAAACCTAGCCCTCACAGGAGACTGTGCATATCTTTACATTCTCAAAAAAACGTATTCTGTATGATTTATAAGCCTTTTGAAAAGTGGGGACATGGGCAATGTCCTCATAAGTCACCCTCTCCTTGTAATACCTATGTCATACCCATGTTATTACACAAATTTGTGTCCTGATATGTCACAAAAACAAACACACACACACACACACACACACACACACACACACACACACACACACACACACACACACACACACTCACACACACACTCACACACTCACACACACTCACACACACACACACACACACACACACACACACACACACACACACACACACACACACACACACACACACACACACATCAATATATAGCACAAAAAAAGTGCTGTTCTATATATATCGTCACCTTAGAATTATAAGGTTCTATCTGCGTTCTGAGCACTTTTGAGATATTGAGCTTCAAAGTTTTTGTGTTCCATAGGCTTCTGTAGATAGAACCATTTATGTTTTTTTAAAAATGGCCCAAAATGTACACAGCTTACAAAAGAAACATCAAATAATATAAATACATTTTCACAGAATAAGAATATGTGAATAACTAAATTTTGACAAACATGTCAGATAGAACCTTATAATTCTAAGGTGACGATATATATATATAACATATACTTGACTCAATGTTTTTTATTTTTTTTATTTTATTTTTACAGTTTTGCACTTAATGTTTTTTTAGTCAAATATAAATATATAAAAAAACAATACAATATATTTTTACTTTTTTGATTTTATTTTGCTTGATTTGACTTGACGTTAAGAATTTTTCTTCCCATGGAAAAAAACAAGTGTTTTTCTTTAAAACAAACTGAGAATCATTCCTTGGCACAATTTGTATTTAAAAATAAAATAAAATAAAATAAAATAAAATAAAATAAAATAAAATAAAATAAAATAAAATAATAAAATAAAATAAAATAAAATAAAATAAAATAAAATAAAATAAAATAAAATAAAATAAAAATGTTTTTAAAAAGAATTAATATTTGACAAAAAACGAAAACAAACAAACAAACAAACAATATATATAAATATACTTTTTCAAAAGTAATGGAGATCTGTTAAAACTCAAAAAATAAATAAATAAATAAATCAAACTTTGCACATGCAACTTGTATTTAGAGATCATGTTTTTTCCTTAACTTGTTTTTACTTCCTCTTAAAAAGTCTTCCGTTTGCCTTCATCACACCTGCATTGACCCGGGTGACTATGACACTTGCTCATCTCAATGTGTGTGTTTTTGTGTGTGTTTCTCAGAGTTGTCTGCGTAATGAGCGTGATTACGAGAGCGTGGTGCTGATGAGACTCAGACAGGCTGAAGAGAGGAAGAAGCTGATCGAGGAGATGAAGAGGGAGGAAGAGGACGAGACGGCGTGACTCAAACTAACTCACTGCACTTTCAGCATTTTACTTTGGATTTTACAGACATTCAACTCTCACTCAATAATAAAGCCTTTTTGATTTACATTCTTATGAATTTTAGTTGAATATTTTTGGCAAGTCCAGTATTTATTGTCGTGGGTAAAATGTATCAATTAAGAAATGACTTCAACGTTAAAGCAGCTGGATAGAAGACAATAGTGTCATTATTCTATTATAAGAAATGAAAACCTTTTTTAGTGTTTAAGCCTCCTGGTTAGACACGCAGATGATTATTATAAAGTTTTCTGAAATATTTAGCATTTAAAGTGTGATTGTGCTGTGTTTCTTTTTAATAAATCTTTTTTAATAATTGCATTTAGAGATTTTAAAGTTCTTTACTGATGCTTGACTCAAATGTCGCTGTGATTCTGATTGGTGTCATTAATAAACATGACAGTTCATTTACAATTAATAAAAACTAATTTATGAATGAATCAGCAATGGAAGCCTTGACATAAAAAAATAAAGTTAATATAAAGGTAAAGAACTTTTTATCTCACAGTTTTGACTTTTTTTTTCTTGCAATTATATGGAATAAAAATAAAAATGCATTGCAATGGTAAGTTTGCATTTCACTATTTCTTTTTTGAAGCAACAGAATAAAAAAATATAATTGCAACTCTTTATCTTGCAATACTTTTTATTGCAAAATACTGAATTTATATCTCATAACTTTATTTATAGCAATCTTTATCCAGAAAAAGTGAGAATTATGAGATAATTTAATTTGATTTTTAATTTATTAGTATTTTTTGATGTTTGAGATTTTACTTTGAATTTAATTCTAAGAGTATTTTATGATATTTTTCTCTTAGATTATGCATGTCAATGGACTTTACTTTCTGTTTCTTGCAGCATCATCAGCCAATCCTGTGGCTCGAGAATCATTAGTCACATGACATTTACAGCTCAGCTGATTGGCTCAGTTTTCAACGATGGCAGCAGGTAGGTTGTGATATTTCTTTAAATTTTGTTGGAGATGAATGTGAATGTTAGCGGGTAGATTATAACTCCAGGTTATGTAGACATTAGCTGTGATGGCCCAATTAATTAAATATATTTTTAAAATGAAAAAGCTGAATGAATAAGCTTTCCTTTGATGTATGTTTTGTTAAGCCAGGACAATATTTGGCTGAAATACGGCTATTTGAAAATCCGCAGTCTAAGTGTGCAAAAAAATCAAAACAATGAGAAAATTGCCTTTAAAGTTGTCCAAATGAAGTTCTTAGCAATGTATATTACTAATCAGAAAGTAAGTTTTGATGTGTTTATGGTAGGAGATTTACACAATATCTTCATAGAACATGACCTTTACTTAATATCCTAATGATTTTTGACATAAAAGAAAATTTGATCATTTTGACCCTTACAATGTATTGTTGGCTTAAGACTGGTTTTGTGATTCAGGGTCACATTTTTTTATTTTAATTTTAGTTTACGTTTCGTTTTAAACTTTTTTTAGTAATTCCTATTTCTAGTTCAGTTTTAGTTTTTAATTTTATAATGTCCTAAATTATTTTATTTTAATTGTATTATTTATATTTTTTTATTTAGATTATATTTTTGTTATATATTTTATTATTTATTTATTATTTTTTGTTATATATTTTATTATTTTTTGTGTGTGATTTTGTCTTTTTTAGTAATTATTGTCATTTTTATTTATTATAGTACTTAAAAATGTTGGCCTTTGGCCACTATTGATCATTTTGACCCATACAATGTGTTTTTGGCTATTGCTACAAATATATCTGTGCTACTTAAGACTGATTTTATGCTCCAGGGTCACATTTTTTAATATTAATTTTAGTTTTAATAGTTTTTAGTAATTTCTATTTCAGTTTTAGTTTTTAATTTTATAATGTCCTATATTATATTATTTTCTTTTAATTTTATTATATTTTTGTTATATATATATATAGTAGTTATATTTATATATTTTAGTAGTTATTGTGCTTAATGTCTATATGGTTTTTATACATTTATATTTCAGTTTTAGTTTTAAATTTTATAATGTCTTATATTATTATTATATTTTTTGTTATATATTTTATTATTTATTTTTTGTGTGTTTTTGTCATTTTTTGTAGTTATTCTCTTTTATGTCTATATGTTTTTTATTAATTTTTATTTCAGTTTTATTTATTTTAGTACATCAAAATATTGGCCTTGGCCCGCTATTGATCATTTTGACCCATACAATGTGTTTTTGATACTTTGTTACTTGGTTTTGTGATCCAGGGTCACATTTTTTAATATTAATTTTAGTTTACGTTTCGTTTAAATTTTTTTTTTTTTGTAATTTCTATTTCTAGTTCAGTTTTAGTTTTTAGTTTTATAATGTCCTAAATTATTTTATTTTAATTGTATTATTTATATTTTTTTATTTAGATGATATTTTTGTTATATATTTTATTATTTTTTGTGTGTGATTTTGTCATTTTTAGTAATTATTGTCATTTTTATTTATTATAGTACTTAAAAATGTTGGCCTTTGGCCACTATTGATCATTTTGACCCATACAATGTGTTTTTGGCTATTGCTACAAATATATCTGTGCTACTTATACAGTATATATATATATAATATATATATATATATATATTATTTTTCGTAATTTTTAGTAGTTATTGTGCTTAATGTCTATATGGTTTTTATACATTTAAATTTCAGTTTTAGTTTTAAATTTTATAATGTCTTATATTATTATTATTATTATTATAGTACATCAAAATATTGGCCTTGCCTGCTATTGATCATTTTGACCCATACAATGTGTTTTTGATACTTAAGACTGGTTTTGTGATCCAGGGTCAAATTTTTTAATATTAATTTTAGTTTAGGTTAAGTTTTAATCGTTTTTATTCATTTCTATTTCAGTTTTAGTTTTTAATTTTGTAATGTCCTATATTATTATTATTGTTATACTTTTTGTTACATATTTTATTATTTATTTTTGTGTGTGTGATTTTGTCATTTTTAGAAGTTATTGTGTTTCATGTGTTTTTGGCTATTGCTACAAATATACCCGTGCTACTTAAGACTGGTTTTGTGCTCCAGAGTCACATATTATTCCTCCAATAATTCATTTACAAGACCAGGCTGAAATCTAAAAGTCAATGTAAGCAGATGGTAGCTCTGAAAGAGTGTATTCTGGTTGCGTTTGGCATGCGTGTGTTCGTCGGGTGGCGTGTGGCACATGTCGTTCCTCATGTTGTCTCCACACCATCAGACCGCTGTGATTCCAGTTAGTCCCTTTTCTCAGAAGGCTTTTCTTCTGCTGCTTCTCTCCATCAGGCTCTCTGTTTCCTCTCCTCGCGGCCGTCACATGGTTCTGTTTACTTCTGTGGGCTTTCCTTTCATGTTCCTGGAAAGAAGCGGAACACACAGAGTCCCGTTCACATTACAGCACAGGAAATACAATTACAGCCGCCGTCCTGAAGACGTGTCCTGCCACAGGCCGAGCTGAAACCGCTCCGTCTTCACCCGGCGTCACCCCACAGCTTGCCTTTGACCCGCCGAAGGGACAAACTGAAACATTTCAGAGTTGGAACTTTTTTCCAACAAAAGTGAATTTGATTTCTTAAAAAAATAAAATAATGAATATTAATATAATATAATTGAATATTATGCATCACTTAGTCAAATTGAGTTTGATTTTTGCCCCTTAATAGCAAGGTAAAAAAACAAAAAAAAACAAATTGTAATTATTTTGAAAAATTAATAAATAAACATTAACTGAGACGCTGTAGGCATGCACCTATCAAGTTCGAGTTTTTGGGCTTTTTGTTTTTTTCTAAAGTGTTTTTTCAGACTAGTGGAAAGAAAACATCCACACACAAAAAACACCGTTAAGTCTTTTTTTAAATAAAAATTAATAAAAACCATATAGACAAAACACACAATAACTTTAATTAAAAAAAAAATATTTAAATTTTATTAATAATTACAAAAACACAAAAGAAATTAAATAATAAAATATATAACAAAAAAATATATATATATATATATATATATATATATATATATATATAATATAGAACATTTTAAAATTAAAAACTAAAATAGAAATGACTAAAAACTACTAAAACTAAACTTAAACTAAAAAGATTAAAACCAGTCTTAAGTAGCATAAGTATGTTTTTAGCCAATAATACATTGTATAAATCCAAATTATTTGAATAAAATCATTAGGATATTGAGACAAGATCATGTTCCGTGAAGATATTTTGTAAATTTCCTACTATACTATATACATTGCTAACTTCATTTGAACAACTTTAAAGGCAATTTTCTCAGTATTTTGATTTTTTGCACCCTCAGATTTCTCATTTATTCCGCCTAAACAAAAAATTGCCATTTTGACTGGTTTTGGTCAAAAATGGAAAGCAAATCAAATTCAATATTATATTATAATATTCAAAATATTACACTATACACTATAATAACAGTATCTCAAGAAGACTTGCAACTTTCAAACATAAAGCACTTTTAAACCCTGTAGAACAGATTTTATTTCACTTTATTTTTAATTACAGCTTCTCACACAAGCATACAGAAACAATATTAACATATCAAGATACAATACAGACAAAACATATGTTTACATCCACTGTAAACAAACTTCAGACCGATCAAAACTATATCACAAAGATTAGGAATGTCATTTATTTTGAGCTAAAACAGGAACTCATTGCAAAGCATTTATTCAAAATACAGAACAGAATTATGTTTTTTTATGATATTCCTTAGTGAACTCATTTATAGCACTACAATTAAAACAAAACTTGCTTTCCTTACATATAAAAAAGTAAATCCAAAAAAACTTGAATCGGAGAAAGTACAATTTCCGAACACTGTACATGTTTTGAGATTTTTATTCATTTCGTCTCACATATCACTTCATTTCTTTAAGAAATGCTACTGCGATCACTCCCTCTCACCTTATTTACCATGTTTACCTGAAATACGAGAGAGACTGAGTCACAGCGTGTCGCTGGTCTCTTTATGAAGACACCAAACCAGAGTTTGACCGACTCCTGTCATGCTGACCACTCTGTATCCCATCTTATCCAGCTTGTCCAAGACCAGTCTCGGCGGTTCGTCCACATGATACTCTGAGCTGCGAGACACACAAACGTCACAAATGATTTTAATAAGTGCTTTAAAGACAAGCTTTCTAAGCACGTCACACTTTCTCACTAAATAGGATGCATTTTGCAGCACATTTGAGAATCATTTTTGCAGTCAAGAAGTCTTGTGTCAGCCATTAATCAGCAGAAAAACATCACAAACATATGATTTCTGTGTTTATTTGAGCCAGATTACAACTATTTGATCAATTCTCAGCCTATTGCACATGTATGGCATGACTTATTGGCTAATCCTGATTTCAAAAATACAAGCCTGATGTTTTCTGCTGCATCTTTTATTGTTTTACTGCATCCAAACTCTAACGATTGCAAATATCTTCACATATTTTTCCAGTCCTTTGCAGAATGTAAGGCAAAATGTACGTTTTGAATACTTTTTGTCATTGAAATCAAAACTTTTGTCATTTTGCTGCTTATATTTTAAGTGCATTAAAGCTGATGCATATATACTATTTAGAAAAAAAACTAATAGTTATCACTTTACTTACTCAGTTGATTGATTACATTGATAATTGCACATATTTTTTGTATTACAAGTTTTCTAAAATTTTAGGTTTTAATATGCAAATGAGCCATTATTTAATGAAATGTGTGCTAATTTGCATACATTTCTAGTACAAAAATCTAAACACTGGATGAGGTCAGTTTCAAAATTCTTGTTTAATTTTTTTTTGACATCTTATTTTGTCATGCCATAATTCAGAAAACAACTATTTTATTTTTACCATTTTTGGGAGGAATAAAATGTTGTATATAATCCAGCAAATGATATACCGTTTGAACAAATCCCTCTGTAAAGACCTTCAGGATATAGAGACGAATAAAAATGTAAAGTCTGATGTGTGTAAGTGCTACTGAAGTGGTGATTTTTGGCTCAGTGTAGCAGAAAAAAACTCATTTTGACAAAACGGCCTTTAAAAATATGTATTGTAATTGAAATCTATGGACACAAATAGATAAAGTGCTATAAAAGAAAGACTTAACTTGACAGGTGCATGAAAAAACAGCATTTTTGTCTGCAGTGTCTCCCCTGAAAACGTATTTTTATTTTGTGAAAAACTATGTGATGGAAAGTTTTTGAACTCAGCATCATCAAGTTAGCTATTATTAGACCTTTTTTGCAAATCTAATCTGTTGATTTAAATGATTAGTTCACTTGCTGAACAATAATTTACATGTAAGCTTACCAAGCACTTACAAGTTATTTCCCAGCATGGTTGTTTTTCGGGCTCCAAGATAGTTCATGATAGAAGGATCTGAATATTCATCACCAACCATTGTGGGCCCCGTCTCCTGAAAACAAACACAGTTTGACCACTTAATGTGATTTTCTTGTCATTTTAGTCTTGTTTTGTCAACACAAATGTCTTCTGTCAAGTGTTTTCCTTGTAAATGTGTTTGTTCTGTCATCAAAATTGGAGAAATGTGTGATTCCATCAGTTGCTCACCAACGGATCCTCTAGAGTGAATGGGTGCCGTCAGAATGAGAGTCCAAGCAGCCGATAAAACATTACAGTAATTCACAAGTAAACCACACCACTCCAGTCCAAATCCATCATTAAGATGTTTTAAACTAAATTAAGTCCATAATCCATAGCAAAGCTTTATCCAGTGAAAAAGTGGTCTGGTCTGAATCAGGAGAGAAATCTGCAAAGATCAAGCACCGTTTACAAACCAAAACAGCTTTAAACAAATATGTGGCTGGATTTTGCTGATAGACTTTTTCACTGGAGGAAGCGTTATTATGGATTATGAACTGGTAATTTAGTTAAAAATGTCTTAATGGTAGATTTGACTTCTCAAGATGTTAACTGATGGACTGGAGTGGTTTTGTGGATTATTGTGATTTTTTTATCAGCTGTTTGAAAACTCATTCTGATGGCACCCATACACTGAAAATATGCTCACACTCATGCCATCCAAGATTAGGATGAGTTTGTTTTTTTCATCAGATTTGGAGAAATGCAGCATTCCGTCAATTGCTCACCAACGGATCCTCTGCAGTGAATGGGTGCCGTCAGAATGAGAGTACAAACAGCTGATTAAAAACATCACAATAATTCACAAAACCACTCCAGTCCATCAGTTAACATTTTGAGAAGACTAAAGCTGAGACAAATCTATCACAAATGTTTTTTTTTTTTTTTTACTAAAATCCAAGTCCATAATCCATAATAACGCTTCCTCCAGTAAAAAAAAAAAAAAAAAGTGGTCTGGTTTGAAATCTGCACAGATCAAGCACTGTTTACAAGCCAAAACAGCTCTACACACATACGCGGTTGGATTTTTAACGAGGAAGCGTTATTTTGAATTACGGATTCGTATTTTAATTAAAAATGTCTTAATGATAGATTTGTTTCATGTTTTGTCTTCTCAAGATGTTAACTGATGGACTGGAGTGGTGTGGATTACTTGTAGATTATTGTGATGTTTTTTTATCAGCTGTTTGGACTTTCATGCTGACGGCACCCATTCACTTAAAATATGCTCACCCTCAGGCCATCCAAGATGTGGATGAGTTTGTTTCTTCATCAGATTTGGAGAAATGTGCTATTCTGTCACTTGTTCACCAACGGATTCTCAGCGGTGAATGGGTGCCGTCAGAATGAGAGTCCAAACAGCTGATAAAAACATCACAATAATCCACAAGTAATCCACACCACTCCAGTCTATCAGTTAACATCTTGAGAAGACAAAACATGAAACAAATCCATCACAAAATAGTTTGATGGACTTTTTCACTGGCGTTATTATGGATTATGGACTTAAAAATGTCATAATGATGGATTTGTTTCAGCTTTTGTCTTCTCAAGATGTGAACTGATGGACTGGAGCGGTTTTGTGGATTATCGTGATGTTTTTATCAGCCGTTTGGACTCATTCTGACGGCACCCATTCACTGCAGAGGATCCATTTATGGTCAAGTGATGGATTGAATCATTTCTACAAATCTAATGAAGAAACAAACTCATCCACATCTCAGATGGCCTATGTGTTCGGCAAATATTCATTCAAAAGTTTTTGTTATTAACAGTTTTTGTGTATGCAGTGGCTTGAATCTGTCAACACTAAATTATTTACTTTCGTTTTATATTTCAGGATCACACAAGCAGGTGCACGAGCTGCACATGCACGAAATGCAAACATTAAACTTCCTCGTTTGAACATAATGGTTTAGAACGCAACGCAATTCATGAGTATAAAACTCACATCATTTAAAAATGTCTTCTGCACATGCAGTTTACTTCTATAACAACAGCAACTCCAGTGCAGCAGCAGACACGCACCTGTTATCCTTTAATGCATCATAATATCATAATCACTGCTGTCCATAACGCTCATAGGCGCGCTCTTTCACGCGCTGCTCGTTACCGCTAGCATTAGTGTCGCGCACGGCACCGCTCGTGTGTCATACGCACCAGTCTGATCTGTGTGCTGATGAGGATGTACGGCATCCCGGCTGCAGGACGGCCAACTTTCCAGCAGAATATTGAGGAGGATCTCGGATGCGTTGCTTCTGTTTCTCCGCGCTGGGCTCGGCTCGTGCGCGCGCCCGTAGTGGAATGCGAAACGCCCACCGCGCTCGTCCAATCAGCGCCTGAGGGCCGCTAGCAGAATGCGGAAACACCCATCGCGCTCGACCAATCAGCGTCTTTCAAATCAGAACGGACTCCAGATGATGTGGGATATTATGTCAGATCAATATTATGCATTTAATATGGCAGATAATTAAATATGACAGAAGTTATGAAAACAGTTTTTCTGAATGTTCCCTCAACTTTTAAAACGTTTCTTGTTTGTTTGTTTTTTTCGAATGTTGAGGCAACATTGTATCTTATTATGCAAGTATTATGCGAATGTTACTTTGTATGTTTTTGAACGTTCTGAAAGTGGTAACATTTAAAAACATGCTGAATGATACATAATGTTATAAATATATAAATCATGTTTTGATGTTTTACAAAAGTGTTAAGGGTTTTGTTGTCCTTTGGTGCGACAAAGTCAAAATTTAAACTAACTTTCTCCTTTGATATGCTCAAAATTAAATAGAAATACTTGAATAACTACTATTTCTGTCCTATGGTTTGATGTAATGTCCTATTCAAAGATCAGACTTCACACTACATAAATATATGCATTTCTTTTACAAAACAAAAAAGCTTTTTTTTTTTACTGGCTATCTGCCGTCTACCTGGATATAGAAAATCAGTTTTATTTCTCACAATTCTGACTTTTTTGTGTAATTTTTAGTTTATTTCTTGCAATTCTGAATTTATTTATCTAAATTCTGACTTTTTTCTCAGAATTCTTAGTTTATTTCTTGCAATTCTGACTTTCTTCCTTGTAATTTTGAGTTTATTTCTTGCTATTCTGAATTTATTTCTGAATTCACTATTCTGACTTTTTTTCTTGTAATTAATTATTTTTCTTTTGCAATTCTAAGTTTATTTCTCACAATTCTGACTTTTTTTCTTGTAATTTTGAGTTTATTTCTGGCAAATCTTGTTTTTTCTTGTAATTTAATTTGTTTTCTTTTGCAATTCTAAGTTTATTTATCTAAATTCTGACTTTTTTCTCTGAATTCTTAGTTTATTTCTTGCAATTCTGACTTTTTTCCTTGTAATTTTGAGTTTATTTATTAGTTTTTAAACCACAGACTTGTCAAGTCAGCATGAAAGGAAGATTATTAGTCTGGTTTATTAATGTTTTGGCTGGACAAAGCCCTCACCAGACCGTCCCAAATGAACCTATTCTTTAAGATACTTGATCAGTGCATAGAGAAGATGTGATATTTTGGATTTTTAGTGAAGCTCTGAACACACACTGAGTTTAATTGCAAGGTTCATGTTGTGTTTCGAGGCTTATTTCTTCGATTTCTTTTCAACGTTGGTGGTTGGACTTTCATTTCCTTGAGGCAGAATTTCTAATTTCCTTGTAAAAGCAGTTGTAATGATTGTAATATGAGGTTGCAGTCTCTCAGAGCGCTGAGGAAATGAATCTGTCCTATCTGAACAACAGCAGGAGCTGGATAACATCAGTAATAACTGCAGTTAAACACGATCGCTAAAGCTTCATCTGTGCTGATTTCCATGAGCTCTGATCAGTGTGATACCCAAACACTCTTTACACCTGCAACCGTGTCTTCATTACAGTACATGGTACAATGCCAATTAGGAAACAATGGATACTTCTGCTGAACATTACATGAAAAATAGTTTGCGAAACAAAAACCGTAACTGCAAGAGTTTACGTCTTGAAAGTCTGACCTTTTCTCTCACTCAATTCTGACATTTTTCTTATAATTCTTAGTTTATTTCTTGCATTTTTATTTTTTTTCTTCTTATAATTCTGAATTTATTTCTTGCTAATCTGACTTTTTTCTTCAAAATCTTAGTTTATTTCTTGCCATTTTTACATTTTTAATTCTGAGATTATTTCTCACAATTCTGACTTTTTTTCTCTGAATTCTTAGTTTATTTCTTGGCATTTGTACTTTTTTCTTATAATTCTTAATTTATTTCTTGCAATTCTGAGTTTATTTATCTGAATTCTGACTTCTTTTCCTCTGAATTCTGAGTTTATTTCTTGTAGTTCTGACTTTTTTCTTGTAATTCAAAATCAATTTTTCGTAATTCTGACTTTTTTCTTTGAAGTTTGAGTTCATTTCTTGTAAATCTGAGTTTATTTCTCTGAATTCTGACTCTTTTTTTGTTGTAATTAATTTTTTTTATTGTAATTTTGAGTTTATTTCTGGCAACTCTGATTTTTTATTTTATTTTTTTAAATTCCAAGCTTATTTCTCCGAATTCTGACTTATTTCTGTATTTAAAGTTTTATATATAACAACTAAATTTTTTTTCTCTAAATTCTGACTATTTTTTCTTGCAATTCTGAGTTTATTTATCTGAATTCCGATTTCTTCTCACAATTCTGACTTTTTTCTTGTAATTTTGAGTTTATATATCTGAATTCTGACTTTTTTCTTGTAATGTTAAGACTTTTTCCCTTGTAATTCTGAGTTTATTTATCCAAATTCTGACTTTTTTCTTTCTCTTCTTTTCTTTCTCTTGTAATCTTGAGTTTTTTTCTCACCACTGACATTTGTTTTAATTTTAACATTATTTCTCGCAATTCAGTTTTTTTTCCTTACAATTTTTGAATTTATTTCTCTGAATTCAGACTTGTTTATTGTACTTGAGTTATTAAATTGACTTATTTCTGTATTTTAAGTTTATATCTAACAGCTCCAACTTTTTTTTTTAATCAAAAATGCAAGAAAAAACTCTTGAGTTGTGAGGGGGAAAAATTGCAATTACCGTTGAAAACTGTGTGGCATGTTGTGGGTCTACAATCATTATACAAAATATAAAATCAAAAACACGATCCGCTGCACATTTAAATATGTCTTGTGTTTGGTGGATTATTCTCCAAACAGATATTTTAAGCCCTGTTTTTGTCTCACACACATTCTTCTAAGAAAAGAAAACAGGAAAGTGCAGAATATGTATTTAAGAGTCCAAAATGCCTTTTCTCTAACTGCTGTCCAGCCAAAATATGTTCCTGGAGTTCCACCAACTTCCTGCGTGTCCCTCGGTGACTTCCTGCCCGTGTCTCTGGGTTCTTTCGTTAAGTGGGGGTCGCTTTCACCGTAGTTCAGGTGATTTGGGGTCGGTTCCTCTGGATGGCCCGGAGGAAATGCTTTAAAGCCGGAGTAGAGGTCATTTCCTGATATTCACACCAGTTATTTAACTCTTGTTTTTATTTCATGTTTGAGAGCGAAGAAGTCTGACTCTAATTCTAATTCTTTTAATAAAAATATGCTTGATGATATAAAAACTGATGATATTGATGATAATATAAAATAATATAGGACAATTCTTATACATTTACTGAAAGTTCAGCCTCACTGTGGTCTTGGTGGATTTTTTTTATTATTAAGTTGGCTTGAAAAAGTCTATTTACTGAAATGCTATTTAAACTTAGTTATTATTATTCTACAGTTTCTGACTGCTGCTCCTCCTCCAGCTTTAACTCTACAAACTCCAAACTCAGGCCAGATCTTCAGACTGATCTGACTCCATTTGCTGGATCTTTTCTAACTGATCCGATTTACGCTTTTCCTAAAAATGACAAATAAAACTGGGAAAAATCCCATAGACTTACACTGACGGAATGTTCAAATGACATGCTAATCATGCTAGAAACAGGCTAGTACTGTCTAATCATAATGCTAGCAGCAGGCAACAGGCTTCTAATGCTAACATCATGCTAGTGACATTCTAATCATGCTAGCAATAATGCTAGTAACACGCTAATCATGCTAGAAACAGGCTAGTACTGGCTAATTATGCTAGAAACAGGCTAGTACTGGCTAATTATGCTAGCAACATGCTAGTAACAAGCTAATCATGTTAGAAACACGCTAACAACATGTTAATCATGCTAGAAACAGGCTAGTAACTTGCTAATTATGTTAACAACAGGCTTCTAATGCTAACATCATGCTAGTGACATTCTAATCAAGCTAGCAACATGCTAGTAACACGTTAATCATGTTAGAAACACGCTAACAACATGGTAATCATGCTAGAAACAGGCTAGTACTGGCTAATCAAGCTAGAAACAGGCTAGTACTGGCTAATTATGCTAGCAACATGCTAGTAACACGCTAATCATGTTAGAAACACGCTAACAACATGTTAATCATGCTAGAAACAGGCTAGTACTGGCTAATCATGCTAGAAACAGGCTAGTACTGGCTAATTATGCTAGCAACATGCTAGTAACACGCTAATCATGTTAGAGACACGCTAAGAACATGTTAATCATGCTAGAAACAGGCTAGTAACTTGCTAATTATGTTAAAAACAGGCTTCTAATGCTAACAACATGCTAGTGACATTCTAATCATGCTAGCAACATGCTAGTAACACGCTAATCATGTTAGAAACACGCTAACAACATGGTAATCATGCTAGAAACAGGCTAGTACTGGCTAATCAAGCTAGAAACAGGCTAGTACTGGCTAATTATGCTAGCAACATGCTAGTAACACGCTAATCATGTTAGAAACACGCTAACAACATGTTAATCATGCTAGAAACAGGCTAGTACTGGCTAATTATGCTAGCAACATGCTAGTAACACGCTAATCATGTTAGAGACACGCTAAGAACATGTTAATCATGCTAGAAACAGGCTAGTAACTTGCTAATTATGTTAAAAACAGGCTTCTAATGCTAACAACATGCTAGTGACATTCTAATCATGCTAGCAAGATGCTAGTAACACGCTAATCATGTTAGAAACATGTTAATGACATATTATTACACGGCTCTTTGGAATGCTTGATTCTGATTGGTCAGTTGAGACATTTGCAGGTTCGTTCTTTTCAAATAATCACCGCTCCAAAGTAATAACGCATAGCCGGTACTACTTGTATGTTTAAAATCCCTCCGTGCCAACAAAGATTACCGTTCGGCGCCATCTTGTGACAAACACTGGACAACCACAATTAACAATGGAAAATTTCGACATTAATCTATTTAAATTGTCTTACTAACGTACATAGTTTGAATGTTAGTCACGTGGTACTATATCGTTTCGCGGAAGGATAAAAATGTTAATTTAAAACAAATATGCCAATAAAAGATTTCAAATTCATATTCATGTCCAGTTTTTTTTCCTTATGTGGCAAGTAGCCGTGTAATAAGCGGGATAATGTACAGGCAGCCTGTAGTTATCGCGAAATAAGCCCCTTCAGTGTGATACAAGACCCTCCGCTTCGCGTCGGGTCCTGATCACACTGTCGGGGTTTATTTCTGCGATAACTACCGGCTGCCTGTACATTATCCCTTACTTAATCAATCAAGTAGCATGCTAATAACTTGCTAATCATGCTAGAAACATGTTAATCAGGTTAGAAACATGTTAATCATGCTAGTAACTTGCTAACAACATGCTAATTAGGCTGGAGACATGTTAATAACATGCTAATCATGTTAGAAACAGGCTAGTAACTTGTTAATTATGTTAACAACAGGTTTTCTAATGCTAACATCATGCTAGCGACATTCTAATCATGCTAGCAACATGCTAGTAACACGCTAATCATGTTAGAAACATGTTAACGACATGTTAATCATGCTAGTAACTTGCTACAAATATGCTAATTAGGCTAGAAACATGTCAACAACATGCTAACAACATGTTAATCAGTCTAGAAGCATGTTAATAACATGTTAATCATGCTACAAACATGTTAGAAACCTGCAGACAGCATGCTAGAAACATGCTAGCGACATGCTAGTAACTTGTTAATCATGCTAGCTACAGCCTAGTAATGTTAAATAAGTTAGTTAGTAATTACTTTTTTTTAGTAATTTTGTTGTATTTTGTAATTTTTCAAAGTTATTTTTTTCTATTTTAAAAATTATGATTTTTTTTTATTAATAATATTTTTTTTAAAGAAATATTTTATTTCAGTTAACATTTCCCAAATATAATATGCTGAAAAAATTACCAACCCTGATTTTCACTGGCACCGAATCAGGAATTTCATCTTTCTGTTTGAATTGTTCTCTCCTGAATAGAAAGGAAACCGTGTTTTACACATTCAGAGGAAGGAAAAGAGTCACACTTAACCGTCTCGACTGATTTATGTACTGCATTTACAGTTAGAAAACAGCATAACGTCTTTTGAGACTCATTTTTGCTATTTTGAAAAGTTTTTGTGGACATTTATTTTTTTTTTACGATTTACGCATTTCTGCAAAAGGATGTTATTCTGCCAAGGTTAATTGGAGCTTTTCAAAGTTAAACAATAGATTATTAAGAGTATGT
Source organism: Garra rufa (assembly GCF_049309525.1). Taxonomy (NCBI): domain Eukaryota; kingdom Metazoa; phylum Chordata; class Actinopteri; order Cypriniformes; family Cyprinidae; genus Garra; species Garra rufa. Next base: position 532,676 of record NC_133381.1, on the reverse strand, counting down.
TTTGCAAGAAAATACTATTTCAGTTTCTCTACTTTAAAATGTCATGTTTAATACAATGTTCTTTAGTTTTCTGTATTTATTTGTAAAATTGACTAACAATTTCAGATCACTTTTTGTTGGTTAAAACAAAGAGGACTCTATTTTATTTAAAAAAACATGACTTCTGGTTGTTTTGAGTTGGTTTGCAGTGTATTTTATTGTAATTAGTGCTCAGCAGTCTGTTCACTGTGAGACTGAAGCAGAACGTGTCGAATCTCATGCTTCTGAAACCGCGGCCAATGCCATGACAGCTTCATTACTTTTATATGTTCCTCACGAGAGAACAAAGATAGAGCTGCGACTCGGTGCCAAGTAACACGTCAGACAGGACATGTGTATTATTATAAAACGTCTCAAAAGAGCAGATATGTGTGCTGTATCATGCATGTCATGAACAGAGGCGTATGGAAAACACTCTGCTGGTCTGTATTACTCCAGTGTTGCAGTGGTTTTGAACATTTTATATGACGACTGATGTTGGGAATCTATAGGGGGTGTTTACACCACACCATTTTCAACTAAGAACTGATTTTTTAAAATGCATTTAGGCTCTTCGTTTAGAAGACAATGTTTTTAAAGGGGAAAAACAGATTTCAAAGTGCATCTTTTTTGAAAACGATAATGTTTTTGTCTCTGTGTCGACTACAAAAGCATTCATTTATTTGTGAGAACAGTGGCATCATTTGCATGCACGAGTTTCTTTACGAAATCATGCATAATGCAGCCTTTTTAGTCATTTTGCAGATCTGTGTGAACACTGTTATTTTTAACAACGTCTGTACGCAAAATCCATTTTTAGTATTGTTGTGCAAACTTAACAGTACAAACTTGCATTTGAGTTTGTTTGCATTTATGAATCTCTAATGTCTTCATTGTATCATTTACAACAATGAAAAAAAAGAAACACAGATACACACAGCTGACAGACTGGTTTTATTTGTGTTGTGCATCTGACAGTTTAACAGTTAAAAGTTTTACAAATTAAACTTGAAATTTTGAAGCAAAAAAAAAACTCTTGGCAGCTATTATTATTTTTTTGCAGTGCAACTTAAAAGTAAAAAAAAAAAAAAAAACATGCACATACAGACTATATTATTTATTTAGTTTTATTGATTTCCATCAGTTTCTCCATTATTTCTAGGTTTTTCATGACCGTTGTCAGTAAAGTAATCCAATCTGATTCGTTTAGTTTCCTCAAAGTCTTATGCAAGAAAAGCAAAAAATCCAAGTCTAAAAGAATAAACAATGATGGTAAAGAATAGTGGCAAGATTTTCATAAAAGCGTTTCATTTGAGTATAGTGGCCATGCATATTTTTTGACAACAAGTTATTATCTCCATGTAAACTACAAAAACATGAATTTATTTTTGAAAACAGTGGCATTATTTGCATGCACAAGTTTCTTTACAAAGTGATATCGCCAACTACTGGCTGTCATGCATAATACATTATTTTTAGTCATTTTTACGGATTTTTAGTACATTGTTGTGCAAGCCTAACAGTACAAACCTGCATTTGTTTGATTAATTAATCTCTAATGTCTTCAATAGATCATTTACAACAATAAAGAATCCATTTTTAGTATTGTTGTGCAAACTTAACAGTACAAACTTGCATTTGAGTTTGTTTGCATTTATGAATCTCTAATGTCTTCATTGTATCATTTACAACAATGAAAAAAAAAAAGAAACACAGATACACACAGCTGACAGACTGGTTTTATTTGTGTTGTGCATCTGACAGTTTAACAGTTAAAAATGTCTGATGAACATTTACATGCTGCCAATTACTAGTCAATTTGACTAATAGTAAGTAACACAAATTAAACTAAGTTTTGAAGCAAAAAACTCTTGGCAGTTTTTTATAATTGTGTCTGTAGTCCAAATTAAAAGTAAACAAATATATATATATATATATAAATACATGCACATACAGACTAGTATTAGTGATTTAGTTTTATTGATTTCCATCAGTTTCTCTATTATTTCTAGGTTTTTCATGAGCGTTGTCAGTAATGTAATCCAGTGTGATTCGTTTAGTTTCCTCAAAGTCTTACATGCAAGAAAAGCAAAAAATCAAATTCTTCTATAAGAATAAGCAATGATGATAAAGTAGTAAGACGGTAGAAATAGTGGTGAGACTTTCAGTTTTAGTAGTAGTGGCCATGCATATTTTTTGAAAACATGTTTTTGTCTGTGTAAACTACAAAAACATGAATTTATTTATGTAAACAATGGCATCATTTGCATACACGAGTGTCTTTACAGTGATATCGCCAACTACTGGCTGCCATGCATAATACTGCATTTTCAGTTGTTTTCGCAGATCTCTGTGAATTTTTTTAAGTCAGTGCCACGTAAAACTAAAAACTAGAGAGATAAAGAATAAGGGTAAAATACTATTTAAGTATTTGGTATTTAGTATTTATGAGTATAAACTAAAGTCTCAGCTTTCAAAATCCGTCGATTTTATAGTGAAATACAAACGATATGTTTTACAATAATGTATTTTTCACGCTCTTAAATTCAGTTTAAGCGGCATGTGATTCAATCATCGTTCTGATTACAAAAATTAGACATTTGTTTCATTAAAATAAGCTGTACTGTTTTTTCTATCCCTTCTGATGTTCTTTCACTTTTATATCTTGCTATAAACTTGAAATAAAGAGGAAAACATTTATAATTTGTATTTTGTAATAAAACTGACAGAAGCTGAGCTGTCTTGTATTAAAAGCAACAAAGCACAAAATTATTGCTGGGTTTACTGGGATTACTGGGTGGCAGGCGTGCTGCAAATAAATTATATACATTATTATATTTAGACTTTTTTCTTGAAATATTTTGATTTTATTCTCATAATTTCGACTTCACTTTACAAACCTGCATTTGTTTGTGTTTCTGAACATCTAATGTTTTCAGTGGATCATTTACAACAATAAGAAAAGAAACACAGATACATAGCTGACAGATTGATTTTATTTGTGTTGTGCATCTGACAGTTTATCAGTTAAAAAATGTCTGTCAAACGCTAAACAGACAGAATGCATCATTTTTAACACAACATTGATGATGAATCCTACAGCTGATCATCCTCTCTCTATAGAGCTGCTTTCTAATGAACATTTACATGCTGCCATTCAGCAAAGGCTTTTATTTTGTTTTAAGTGACTTATGAATGACAAACATGATTAGAAATGTATCATACTACACTCTTAAAAATAAAGCTTCCAAAAAGGTGTTTTTGCAGTGATTCCATTGAAGAACCATTTTTGGTTCCCCAAAGAACTTTTCAGTGAACGGTTCTTAAAAGAACCAATTTGAAGAACATTTAAAAAGAATCTAAAGAACCTTTTTTCACTATAAAGAACCTTTTCTGCATTTGAAAGTTTCTATGGATGTTCAAAGTTCTTCATGGAACCATCGATGCCAATAAAGTGTAGAGTAACATTCCCACAGTACACTAAAACTAAACTTAAGCTAGTCATACAGAAGCTGAAAGCAAAGTAAAAGAAAAGAAACATGGATGTGTGTGTGCATGCTTTTTTTCTCTTTTTTTCTTTTCTTTTTTAAATAACTGTTTATTTCTAGTAAATGTCACTTATGGTTGTGGTTTAGCTTAGTGCTCGTGTGTCTTCAGCAGTTTTCAAAGGTTGTTCCAGAGCTGAGTTTAAAAAGGCAGGATTTTAACTGGAAAAGGAGAACCCTCATAAGTAAAGAACACAGGACACTTTATACTGCTATTTAGAGAGTCTGACATTAGCTTTTTGCTGTACTAAACAACTGGGGGTGTGAGCCTTTGGATAGACAGCGAATTGATTCAATTTACGATTTATACGTTTTAAATTTGATTCCGGGAACAATTTTTGGAATTCCTTTTGAAATAATGGCTTGATTTAGTAATTTTAAAAATGCATTCATAGGATTCCATAAATACTTCTTATAATGTGTGTCTTCTAAGTCTGAAAAAAAGGCAAACTACAGAAAAAGGCAATTTCACACTGAAATTACTAGTAAATTTGACAAATAATTAACAAGAAATGGTAAGTAACACAAATTAAACTTGAAATTTTGAAGCAAAAAAAAAAAAAGCAAGTATGTACAGACTAGTATTAATTATTTTGTTTTATTTATCAGTTTCTCTATTATTTCTAGTTTTTTCATGACCGTTGTCAGTAAAGTAATCCATTCTGATTCGTTTAGTTTCCTCAAAGTCATATGCAATTCTTATAAGAATAGGCAATGATGATAAAGTGGTAAGACAGTAAAAATAGTGGCAAGATTTTCATAAAAGCGTTTCATTTTAAGTAGTAGTGGCCATGCAATGAGTATGTGTTTTTGACTCTACAAAATAGATCCTATAGTCTCCAATAATTTGCACATGTAACTAATTTAATGTACTGTATATTCATTTTAAAATATTTAATATTTTACCAAATCACGTTCCTTCTTTTTGCATTTTAAATCCATTCTTTAAATAAACACCAGATTAACAATTTCAAAATTAATTATTTACATTTATTTTTAATATGATCTTATTTTTAATTTATTTATTTAGTTGCAGTGTAACTTGAAAGTAAACAAATTAAATAAAATAATTTTCCAGGAGTTGTCTTGTTTTGGAATTAAGAGTTAAAATATCCTTTTAATTCTAGGTGTTTTAGACTATTGCCAGTAAAATAATCCAATCGGATTCATTCAGTTTCCTCAAAGCTTTATTTGCAAATAAAGAAAAGACAAAAAATACAATTCAGCTATATCCAAAAATAAGCAATGATGGTAAAATGGTAAGATGGTAAAAATATAGGCAAGGTTTTGTTTAAAACATTTTATTTTAATCCAATAAATCGCTTATGTAACTAATTTAACATTTATTTTTTTAATATTAAATTATATTTTACCAATTTACGATTACATTTGTTAGCATTTTAAATCAAAAACACAAGATAAGCGATTCCAGAATCTGATGCATCTAAACCATAACTAACAACATAATACTCAACAAAACCCATTTTTATTTGAATTTAACTTGATACCCACAAAACATGGATGAAAACAATGCATTCTTGTATATTTAGCACTAGTTTAAAAAGGATTTACAGACACTTACTTTTCAATGTTTTCAAAATGTTTTAAAGCAAGCATGCACCAGTCAATATAACATCAGGTTGACGTTGCATTTTGGTTGAGAATGAAAATCTGCTTGACATCAGTATCTGATGACGATTGGCACTTGCATTTTGGTTACACAACCTAAAACCAACAAAATATCAATGTCAGCTGACATTGAATTATTAATTTTGGTCACCCAATGTTGCAGTCAAAGCTGAACCAAGTATATGATGTTGTGTGCCTGCTGTGAAGCCAGATAACAAATTAAAGTTATTAAAAACGTTGTGGAAACATTGTACATTCAGAACATTCAAAATGTCCATTTTTAAAAATTGTTGAGTGCACTTTGACACTAATAATCTGCCAGATGATGTTCCCACTATCTCTGTTTATATTTTTATATTTTAATCTGTCAAAACATCTTCAGCCTAATATGATGAAAAGCACTTAAAAGTGGGTAACCCATCTTGTTTGTAATAAACGCGTTCATGGAAACATGGCGAAACAGGAAGCGTCCGTCTGATGGTGGCTCGCGGTTCCTGAAGTTATCGTGAGATAAAGCAGACAGATAAGATGGTGGTCGCTTAAGAGACGGTGATGTAACTGTACTACTGCTGTTGAGAAGAACCATATGTCTGTGAGGTCCTGTGAATTTCTTGCTCTCTCGTGCTCGTAAATCAAAAGCAGAGGAGGGAGCTGGAGAACGTGACTGCGGGGAGCCGCGAGTGCCGGACGCCCGGCGAGATGCGGATCTTTACAGGATTAGCGGCTGTGGGAGGTCAAGGTCGGCGGAAGAGCAGATGTGGATCCGCTAATGCAGGTCTTTCAGAAGCAAGTGTTAAATGATGCTTGATGCCAAAGCCTTTATCAAATATTGCAAACCCTGCTAGGAAAATATTGTGTCCCATTTATCAATCTAAAGGCCTTTCCACGCTGAGCGCGACGCGAAAACGCGAGGCGAACCGCCAACGAATGATGCTTTTACGTCGAGCGTGATTGTTCGGCTTCTGCTAATTCACGCCTGCACACTAGGTGGCATCGACCAGCAATGCCTTTTTTTCTCAGATATGTATCTTGTGCATGGATTTAAATGCAACCTGGGCTGTTTTTTGTTTACTGTAAACGAGACAAACTTATATCTAAAAGCGTAATTACGACAAACGAGCCGTTTTTGAGATTGACCGTGATTTCGTTTTGTGGTCAATGGCCAGTGAATAGGAAAACTAGGGGCATATCTTTGAGAGCATCAAAATCGATATTTTTATAACACTAAGAAGGCTCGACACACCATGAAACTTTGCTGGAAGTATCGCCTGGGTCTCTACACATGAACTCCAGCACTGAGAACATTGTTTGTGTACACAGAGTTTACTAAAAAGAAAGTTTTTGAACAACTCACTTTCTCTGTTTGAGTTTCCGCTCACAGCCGTCTTGCCAGTCAAGAAGTGTCCATCTCCGAATGCGAGGATGGATAGCTCCTAAAGCATATTTCCATATAAATGCACGGCTAATTCGTTGTTTTGTCGCAAGTGAAAAACAATATTAACCTTCAAGTTGTAAAAAGAGCCTCATATAAGCCTAATATTTCGTCCTATGGAGTCCATTCATTCGCATTCGGAGATGGACACTTCTTGACTGGCAAGACGGCTGTGAGCGGAAACTCAAACAGTGAAAGTGAGTTGTTCAAAACCTTTCTTTTTAGTAAACTCTGTGTACACAAACAATGTTCTCAGTGCTGGAATTCATGTGTAGAGACCCAGGCGATACTTCCAGCAAAGTTTCATGGTGTGTCGAGCCTTCTTAGTGTTGTAAAAATATCGATTTTGATGCGCTCAAAGTTATGCCCCTATTACTCCCATTCACCGGCCATTGACCACAAAACTAAATCACGGTCAATCTCAAAAACGGCTCGTTTGTCGTAATTATGCTTTTAGATATAAGTTTGTCTCGTTTACAGTAAAAAAAAAAAACTGCCCAGGTTGCATTTTGCCAATAGTTATCCTTTAACATCATCCGTTGCTCAATATACAGCATTAACTTAAAGGGATAGTTCACCCAAAAATGAAAAGGTGATGTGTATCTGCCTACCCCCAGGGCATCCAAGATGTAGGTGACTTTTTTTTCCTCAGCAGAACACAAACGAAGATTTTTAACGAAAACCAGTGCAGTCTGTCCGCCAAATAATGTGAGTGGATGGGCACCAGGCCTTTAAAAGTAAACAAAAACATGCACAGAAAAATCCAAATTACACCCTGCGGCTCGTGACGATACATTGATGTCCTAAGACACGAAACGATCGGTTTTTGCGAAAAACTGAACAGTATTTATATCAATTTTTACTTTTGATACACAGCCACGTCCTTCTGTCATGTGCACGAGTTTAGCATCTGGCTCGTTACATGTGAACGCGCTCTGGAGTAGAATACGGAAGGGATCTGTCGCATGTATACAACACTCATTGTTTGCACAGAGATTGTGGGTATAGTGGCTATTCAAAATGGTAATTACTTGCGCTTATCCTGATTGTTCAAACCCATTTAAAGCTAAAAGATTACGTTTGTTTGCGCAAACTCATCCGGGACTTTTCACCGATTTCCCCTTAGGGCGTTTGCGTATATTACACCAGAGCGTTACACGTGTAACAATCCTGATGCTAAACTAACCAATTACGCTACTTTGCTACTTTTTATGAAAAGTAATGCGTTACATTACTTTTGCGTTACTTTTTAAATCTGGCCAGGGCTTGCTTGTTTGTTTTTAATATAAAAAAGTTCTATTTTTGTCAAATGTAAAAGCCTTTTTACACCAAAAGCCTCAGGCTTAGAGAAAAGTAAATTGACGTCTGTACAGTAGACCGCTGAAGAAATAATGTCAACTCTTCAGCAATAAAAAAAGAAAATGTTAGATTAGATTAGAGTCATTTCTGCTTATTAGTATTGATGAATTGGATCATCGAAGGTCGGCAGCAAAGACATCGGTTAATAAAACGGGATTAAATACATAAAGGATATTTGTATTATTTAACATATTTAATTATTGCAGGTTTGCGTAGAATTTCACTGGGTTTTTTTTTTTCATTTTGAGGAATACTGTATCTTTTTTTAGTGAGTGAGATGAATTAATGCATGTTCACATTTATTTTAGAACTAAAGTAACATTTTACTCACAATTTCTCTCAACATGGGGACAGGAGAGCTTTTAATCAATAAATGGGAGGAAAAAGTAACTCAGATATTTTCTTGTCAATTAAAAAGTAATGCGTTAAAAAATGCAATTAAAAAAATGCGTTCTCAGCAAACACAGAACGTTCCCTTAAAGTTCCCATTTGGTTCTTTTTTGGGAACCAAATGAGAACGTTCTAGGAACGTTTGCAGTAGGTTCTGTTTTTAATAAGCTATAAAGAATGTTCACTGCAGGTATTTTTTTGGTTTAATTTTATAACCTAAAAAGAACCTTCCAAGAACGTTCCCTGCAGGTTATTTTTGGGTTAAATTTTTATTACCTAAAGAGAACGTTCCTAGAATGTTCCCTGCAGGTTAAATTTTTGGTTCGATTGTAAAAACCTACAGAGAAGGTTCACAGAATGTTTCCTGCAGGTTATTTTTAGGTTTAATTTTATAAACTACAGAGAAAGTTCCCTGCAGGTTAAGTTTTATTTTTATAACCTAGAGAGAACATTCCCAGAAGGTTACCAGAACGCTCCCCTAACCTAAAGGGAACATTCTATTTACGTTAAGAAAACTTTCCTGGCTAACCAACAGGAAACGTTCTTGGGAATGTTCCGGGAACCAAAAACTAACGTTCCCAGAACGTTCTGGGAACCAAAAATTGTTAGCTGGGTTAAGAGTGTCACAAAAACGAAAGTGGCCTATTTTTTTCTTTTGTTAATATGTTAATTTATTTAAGAGAAATATAGCTATTTTGTGTACGCTAGCCCTATTTCTTTTATAAACTCTATAAATTTTGCATACGCCCAATTTTCTGTCGTACATTCGTTTCATAAATGAGGCCCAGTATGTCTAATGTTAAAACACATGAAAACATTATACCTATGTTGGGGGTAATGCATTACGCAGGTAATTAATCAGATTACGTTTTAAGTAACTAGTAAAGTAATGCTTACTTACTTTTTAATTTACAAAAAAGTAACTTTTTCAAAAAAGTAACAAAAATGACTCCGTTTTGCCATTTATTGACTGGCAGCTGTTGAGAGAAATCGTGAGTGCAGAGGCGTAGTAAGCGCTGTGTAAACATGATGTTACTGTTGTTCTAGACTAAATGTCAACATGCAAAATGTCAGCGTGCATTTACTCATCTCACTTGCACAAAAACAGATTCCGTGTTTCTCAAAATGACTGAAACAGTGAGAAGCAATCAAAATATGACGTAATATGACCTGCAATAATCAAATATCCTTCATGTATTCAATACCATTTCATTAACCTTTGTCTTTACTGCTGACATTTGATGATCTAATTCAACCATACTAACAACCAAAAATGACGTTAGATAAACATAACATTTGTGTTGAACTTTCTTCTCTTTCATCCTACTTGTCATGCAATCCAGAATAGCAACACAGCTGAAAGATTTAGTTCAGGTTTTTGAATTTATATTTCCTTATTGATTTCACTTTTGGTGTGAAATATAAGTTTTTAATTGAAAACAAACAAGCAACCCCAATGCCAGATCAGAAAAAGTAACGCAAATGTAACACAATGCATTATTTTCAATAAAAAGTAACTGAGTGACGCAATATTGTAATGCATTACTTGTAAAAGTAACATTAGACGAATGTCCAAATAAAAATGTTTTAGGAAACATATTTGAAATCATCCAAAAATGCTTTATTTCATAAAAAAAATGCGTTTGCACCTGCATTTAATAAACAGAAATGTGCAGAAAGTCAGCACTTCATGTGTAAAATGTCACACCATTAACCAGAGTTTGAGTCCAAAACATGTCCATCTGAATTGCATCTGTATTTGTACTGGAACTGAATATCTCCTGGAAGGTTCTTCTTTCCGTTTCTGTGTCAGACCACACACCATAACAAAAGATGCCGATTCATGGCTAATGTTTTTTTCTGTTTGAGTCTTTTAAGTCCCAGTGGTCTCATCTGAGAGCTCATATTTAGTCAATGTCAAAATGATTTGCATAAAGGCTTATTGTTTTTATTTTTACTCCGTACAAAATGTCACCAGTGCAAGTGTCCCAAAGGAGTCTGAAGCGCATAAGGCACAAAAGGGAACTCTCGCGCTGCACTTGTGTTCTGAAAAGTGTTGGGATGCTTAAATGCTTAAAAAGTGTGTTGTTTTTTTATGCATTAATAAATCAAAGCTCATTTCAGATTATTCTGATTCTGTTTATATGAACCCTAAATATTGTAACCTGATTCCCACATTAGTTTACATGTACATTGAATGTTTTCTGAACAAAACTTAAGCGCATATGCAGTGTTCAGCATTCAGAGTTAATTGTTCATTAAACGTTTTATCTGAATTGTTTTAGTTCAACGGTCAATGTTTCTGAAACATTTTTTAAAAACCATTTTGACTTTCAGAAAATATTCAGAAAAAAAAACGTTTCCATAACCTACTGGGAACGTTAGAAAAACGTTCTTCGAACATATTTTTGTTAGTTGGGTACCACAGTTGCCATTTTTGCCTTGATGACAATCCTAAAAAGAAAGCTGACATTTAGAAAATATTTAAAGCCAGTTTGTAAGATGTGACATGAATAAACATGCATGTAAAACACAAAACATATGGAAACATGCACATTATTGCACTATGTGTGCAAGCTATTTTTGATTCAAATTGAGATAATGGTTAGAATAAAGCGTTTACTTGCTTAGTTTTTTCCTACTGATTGGATTGTTTGCATTTTTTAATGTATCGAGAACAATTCTTCTTTGTTCCTTTTGTGTATCATTTTGAAACATCATGAGAAAGTTACGTTTGAATGTTCTTACAGCATTTGAAACACCTTTTTTATTCAAACATTAGATTAACACTCTATTTTATCATTTTGAAACCATTCTGGAACCATTTCTGAATTTTTACTATTAAGAAGGTTTCTTGGTTAAGTGATCATTAGAGGAACATTCTATCACTTTGAAACATTATGAGAATGTTACATTTGGATGTTCTCTCAACATTTAAAAAACACATTTCATATTTGAAGAAAGTTTCTTCTTGGTTATTTTATCATTTTATCAAACAGTTCTAAACAAGTTCTAAAAATGTACAAAAAACAATAACGTGAGAAAAAAGCTGACATGTAGAAAACAGAAAATATTCAGTGGTCAGTTTGTAAGATGTGTGCAAGCTATTTTTTTAATCAAATTGAGAAAATAGTAAGATTAAAACGTTTACTTGATTAGTTTCTTCTTACTGATTAGATTGTTTCAAGTCAATATCAATCAGATTGAGGTGTTTGCATGAAGGCTTTTCAGTCGTTTATTATTTATATGCACGTAAACGTTGCTAGCGAGTTACAGCATTGTTGTAATGGATGATATAACAGACATCTCAGAAAAAAAGAATGTTTTGTGTGTGACATTCCTATTAAGTTATGAAAATGTTACATTTAAACAGTTTTTAAACATTCAAAATGTGCTTTTTTTATTGTATCAAGAACAATTCTTCTTGGTTATGGGAATGTTACATTTAAATGTTCTTGCAACATTATAAACACCTTTTTTATGCAAAAATTAGATTAACATTCTATTTTATCATTTTGAAAATGTATTGGTTATGTGAAAGAATTGGTTATGAGAAACATTCCAACTATTACTTTGAAACATTATGAGAGTGTTACATTTGAATGTTCTCTCAACATTTAAAACACATTTTTCATATTTGAACAATGTTTCTTCTTGGTTATGCAAAAGTTTGAGAACTGTTCCATTCTCTATTATTTTAAAAACCTTATGAGAATGTATTGCTATTACTTAAAAACATCCTTAAACAGTTTTAAACACGTTCGAAGAATGTATAAATAACATCATGAGAAAATAAGCTGACTTGTAGAAAATATTTAGTAAATTTTCAGTGGCCAGTTTGTAAGATGTGACATAAATAAACATACACGTACATAAAATGTATGTAAACATGCACGTTATTGCACTATGCATGTGTGCAAGCAATTTTTGATTCAAATTGAGAAGATAGTAAGATTAAAGCATTTACTTGCTTAGTTTCCTACTGATTGGATTGTTTCAAATCAATATCAATCAGATTGATGTGTTTGCCTGAAGGCTTTTCAGTCATTTATTATTTATATGCACGTAAACGTTGCTAGCGAGTTACATTCTCAGCACTGTTGTAATGGATGATATAACAGACATCCCAGACTTTTAAACAGTTTTTAAACATTCAAAATGTGCATTTTTTTAATGTATCGAGAACAATTCTTCTTGGTTCCTTTTGTGTATCATTTTGAAACAATGCGAGAATGTTACATTTGAAACATTTAAAATGCATTTTTATGCAAACATTAGATTAACGTTCTATTTTATAGTTTTGAAACAGTTCTGGAACAATTGTAAACAACTGTATTTTGTTTTGTATTAAGAATGTTTCTTGGTTATGTAAACGTTAGAGGAACGTTCCAACTATTACTTTGAAACATTATGAGAATGTATGAGAATTTGAATGTTCTCTCAACATTTAAAGCACATTTTTCATATTTGAAGAATGTTTTTTCTTGGTGATGCAAATGTTAGAAATGCATTCCATTTGTTTTGAAAATGTTATAAGAATGTATCGTTATTACTATAAAAAACATCATTAAACATAGTTCTAAACAAGTTCTAAGAATGTACAAATAACATCATAAGGACGTTGCAAGAACATCGTTCTAAGAATGTTTCCTCTCAGCATTATGAGAATGTATATCAAATATTTCTAATGTTATAAGAACATTCCATAAACATAATTTTAAGTATGATTTGTCCCAACATTTAAGGAAATGTACATTGTAAAAAATTTTCACCAGTTTCAACTTAAAAACTTAAGTTTAGCAGCTGCCTTAAAATATTAAGTTAAATCAACTTAAGTCATTTCAACTCACAAGTTAAATCAACTAATTTTGATTGTAATAAGTTAAAATGACTTGTTGTTTTAAGCTGATTTAACTTAAAAACTTAAGGCAGCTGCTAAACTTAGGTTTTTAAGTTGAATCTGGTGAAAACTTTTTACAGTGAATGGGAACATCCTTCTGTTAGTTAGGAGTCTAAGTATTTGATAAACAGCACAAAAATTAGATATGACTGATACCAGGCAAAAACCTCTTCAGATTACTTGTTTCATCATAAACTACGCTCTCAGTGTTAATAGCAGATAAATCATGTTTCGCTCTGCTAGATAAGTGTTTCTTTGCAAAGACGCTGGCTTTATTTCTAGGAAGACATGTAGTTGAACCAAGAGGAGGATCTGCGTTTGACAGACAAAGAGATGTGGTTGAGGTGGATATGAGACGCTTGGCTTTGAGGGAGGTTTTGTCCATCGTTCATATCTATTAGCATGTTCTCACTGTCTCTAAAACTGATAAAGTGCACTAGGACGAGGAATGTGTTTAAATCTCACAAAGCAAACACACACACACACACACACACACACACACACAGTCTGTGGAGGTTATCAGCCGCAGCGGGTTAATGGATCACAAATCTGCCACACGTCAGATCAATGTTTATTTATTAAAGTCTGTGTTCACCAATCACAGCCACTACAGAGATTTCTTTTGCAAGTTTCCAGCTCTTTAATTTTAGTTGAGTTCACAAATCAGATTGATTCATTTAATGAAATAAATTTTTTAAATGTATGAAACCTCTGTCTAGTCTTCAGTATAAATTACACATAAAAAACATAATTTTTTAAAGGGTTCTTTTAAAGGGTGCAAATACTTAAAAAAATTTTTTTAAAGTAAATCGACCTATATTATCACACAGATCGCTATATACAGTTGCACGTATTCCAGCTAACAAATATGAACAATGTTCTTGCAGTAACATTAATAGAACATTTGTTCAAAGTTATCTGTTCTCTTTTAAAATGTTTTAGCTGCTACTTTAATGGCTACTTGTTACAGAATGTTCCGAGAACATTTGATCGTAACATTTAAATAATTAAATACATTCAAACTCTTGAGTATATGTGACTCCGGACCACAAAACTTAAAGTCTTAAGTAGCACAGGTATATTGTATGGGTCAAAAATATAGATTTTTCTTTTATGCTAAAAATCATTCGGATATTAAATAACGATCATGTTCCATGAAAATATTTTGTACATTTCCAAACCGTAAATATATCATAACTTAATTTCTGATTAGTAATATGCATTGCTAAGAACTTCTTTTGGAGAACTTTAAAAGCGATTTTCTCAATATTTCGATATTTCGCATCCTCAGATTCCAGATTTTCGAATAGTTGTATTAATTGCTACTTGTTACAGAACATTCCGAGAACATTTGAAAGTAACATTTAAATATTTCAACGCATTCAAACTCTGTTGTATATGTGACTTTGGATTTTTCTTTCTTTTATATAATTGTTTTTAGGATATTAAGTAAAGATTATGTTCCTTTAAGATATCAAAACGTAATTTTTGATTAGTAATATGCATTGCTAAGAACTTCAAAGGCAATTTTAAAGGCAATATTCTAAATATTTAGATTTTTTGCATTTTGAAAAGTTTTAATTGCTACTTGTCACAGAATGTTCTGAAAACATTTGAAAGTAAATATTTAAATACATTCAAACTCTGTTGCATATGTGACCCTGGATCACAAAACCTGTCTTAAGTAGCACTGTATGGCTCAAAATGATTATTATTTTTATATCAAAAATAATTAAGATATTCAGTAAAGATCATTATCTCCTAGCATAAATATATCAAAACTTAATTTTTGACTAGTAATATGCATTGTAAAAAACATAATTTCGACAACTTTAAAGACGATTTTCATAGTATTTAGATATTTTGCATCCTCAGATTCCAGATTTTCGAATAGTTGTATCAATTTCTACTTGTTACAGAACATTCCGAGAACTTTTGAAAGTAACATTTAAATATTTAAACACATTCTAACTCTGTTATGTGACCTTGGATTTTTCTTTCTTTTATATAAAAAATTATTAGGATATTAAGTAAAGATTATGTTCCTTTAAGATATCAAATCTTAATTTTTGATCAGTAATATGCATTGCTAAGAACTTCAAAGGCAATTTTAAAGGCAATTTTCTTAATATTTAGATTTTTTGCATTTTGAATAGTTGTATTAATTGCTACTTGTCACAGAATGTTCTGAAAACATTTGAAAGTAACATTTAAATATTTAAATACATTCAAACTTGTATATGTGACCTTGAATAACAAAACCAGTCTTAGCAGGTAGCACAGGTATGTTTGTAGCAATAGCCAAAAATACATTGTATGGGTTAAAATTATAGATGTTTTTATTTAATTGATTTGATTATGTTCCATGAAGATATTTTGTAAATCTCCTACCATAAATATATCAAAACTTAATTTTTGATTAGTAATATGCATTGTTAAGAACGTCATTTGAACAACTTTAATGATGATTTTCTCAATATTTCGATTTTTTTGCACCCTCAGATTTTCGAATAGTTGTATCTCAGCCAAATATTATCCTATCCCAACAAACAATACATCAATTGAAAGCTTATTTATTTATTATACTTAGGACTTTGACACCACTGCCACCATTAGTTACCCTAATGGTGTCAGTGCCGTCAAATCAGTGGCATGACTAAACATTTAGTGGATGCTCGTCCTCCACAGAGGAACTCTTGTCTCTTGAAGTTGCTCAATCCTGGTTTGCAGTAACTCCTCAATGCTAAGGTTCTCACTAACGCCCATCGCCGCTGCTGCATGCGCTCAGTCACGTATCCCTCCAGCCCTCGGGGGAAAAACCTCCAGACCTCCATGTTGCTAAAACTGTATGTCTTGGCAGTAAAGCGGCGCGGGCGACTGTGCTGTACACTCAAAAAAATAATTCGGTCTAAAAATAAACTTTATGTAATTCAATTAAATGCTAATTTTCCATGTATTTGGATTACATAGTTTTAATATAAACATATTAATAAACTTAATGTGATTCATATGCATCAGTGATACGTGAATGAAACAGGTAAGATTTATGTAATATTTCCCAGTGTTAAACAAGCACTGCTCAGTGTTCATGTGTTTCCACACTACAGAGTGTTCAAGTAGCATTGACACAGTGTTGGAGTTAATGAGATCATTATGTGATGATTGACCATTAATGATGAACACCTGCTGAATCATCAATGGAAAGAGAAACACTAGAACTACAGCTGACTTCAACCACAGCCTTAGAGGAAATCAACTCAAATAAAACAATACATTAAACCTCTCAAGATCTGATTCAACAACTCCACAAACAGATTGACCAGCTTCACTCATTACTAACCAGATTGTCTTCTGTCAGACTTCTAGAGAAGCTCTTATTGAGAATTAACAGACGTGTAGATGTTTTGTTTCATGTGAAATCACCATCAATGAGAGCAGGGGTTCCTTTGGTTGGGATCTTGACCCGTCACAGGCTGGTGTCAGTGGTGGTAGCTTTAATTGTGTAAATATAAAACACATGAAGCTTAACCACCAAAGTCAAAGAAGAAAAAAAGTTAGTCAATCCTCCAGATTCTTTCAAAGTCCTGATTTGATGGGTGTTGTGATGTTATAGCAGTCTCTATAGCTTCACAAGTAACTGTTTTTCATGAGTCACGAAGATTAGATACTTTGTATTTCATTTTGTACTCAAAAAGTTTTCATCTGTATCACCTTCAAATCCAAAAACATCAAGAATCTGTATATGAATCTCAACAATGGTGACGGTCAACAATATGTGTCATGTTGCAATGCATGCTGGGTACAAGTTTGGTAAAAGACCCTCCCATGTATCCCAGCATGCATTGCAACATGAATAAACAATGCAGTGGAATTGTCAGATTATTTTTATTTTACTCTTAATAATTGTTTTTATGTTTCCTTTTTTGTTGAGACTTTTTAATAGCTTGTTTTAAGATGTTCAGAGATGTATCTGAACATTTTGTTGATTATCACCATTGTTGAGATTCATATGCTGATTCATCATGTCTGTGGTCTTTAGAAAGAAACAGATGAAAACTTTTAGCACACAAAGTATGATAAAATGATTCAGCTAATATGATATATACAACACATAAATGTAAAGCTGTAAGTAGGCCTAATATTAAAATAACACAACATCCATCTATGCAACAAACAAACTTCAAGAGAAATTAACACACTAACAGATCCCCCTACTTTTTTTTTTTTACACTTTGTTGGCCAAGCACAACATGCTTGATTTAAGTACAACAAAAGCTATCAGCACAACATTAAACCTAGCATGTGACGGGTCAAGAGCCCAACCAAAGGAAACCCTGCTCTCATTGATGGTGATTTCACATGAAACAAAACATCTACACGTCTGTTAATTCTCAATAAGAGCTTCTCTAGAAGTCTGACAGAAGTCAATCTGGTTAGTAATGAGTGAAGCTGGTCAATCTGTTTGTGGAGTTGTTGAATCAGATCTTGAGAGGTTTAATGTATTGTTTTATTTGAGTTGATTTCCTCTAAGGCTGTGGTTGAAGTCAGCTGTAGTTCTTGTGTTTCTCTTTCCATTGATGATTCAGCAGGTGTTCATCATTAATGATCAATCATCACATAATGATCTCATTAACTCCAACACTGTGTCAATGCTACTTGAACACTCTGTAGTGTGGAAACACATGAACACTGAGCAGTGCTTGTTTAACACTGGGAAATATTACATAAACCTTACCTGTTTCATTCACGTATCACTGATGCATATGAATCACATTAAGTTTATTAATATGTTTATATTAAAACTATGTAATCCAAATACATGGAAAATTAGCATTTAATTGAATTACATAAAGTTTATTTTTAGACCGAATTATTTTTTTGAGTGTATGTGTGTGTTTTGGAGCTGAAGATCTCCCAGGTGTCCGTATACGAGGATGTAACTTGAACTCTGGGCTGGGATTCGCTTTTTTCCCCCTGATTATATCACACTCTGTCTTTCGAGCTCATTATGCTGTATTGAAGCTTATGGGACATCCCAATGGCTGAGGGTTTGACCTTTGACCTGAGACTGTTTGATTTGGCGCTGGTCTGTTGAGTGACGGGTTGCCTTGAGGTTTTACTGGCATAGGATTCATCCAAACATTAGATAATCAACAGAATGGAAAGGAAATACAATATTAGAATACCACATACTGTATAATAAATGATTTTTCTAAGCTGTAAAGCTATCTAAGTTTATTGTAGTTTATTTCTTGACAACTTTTGTAAACAGTGTTGGAATTTACTAGCAATTTCTGAGTAAAAAAATGTTTCTTAAACATTGTTAAGTAGACTATTTATTAAAAATTGCATAATAAAAACGTTATAAAAAGTACTCCCTCTGATATGATTTTGGCATCTGTTCATCATTTCAAATGCAATTATTTTAGATATTATTTAGATATTTTAGATAACCAAGTTTTGTGCAAAATGTCTTAATGCTGAGTTGTCTGATCAAATAATCACCGATAATACTTCTTTATTTAAATGATTACAGTTAGGGGTTGGTAAGATGTTAATACTTTTATAAAAAAAATTATTCAGCAGAAAACCAATAAAAAAAGGGTCAATTTATTGAAATTGAGATTTATACATCACCTGAAAGCTGAATAAATTGGTGTATGGTTTGTTAAAATAGAAATCTGAAATCTGAGGGTGCAAAAAAATCCAAATATTGAGAAAATCGCCTTTAAAGTTGTTCAAATGAAGTTCTTAGTGTTTCATATTACTAACCAAAAATTACGTTTTAATATATTTACTTAAGGGAATTTACAAAATATCTTCATGGAGCATGATCTTTACTTAATATCCTAATGTATTTTTGGCCATTGCTACAAATGTACCCGTGCAATTTAAGACTGGTTTTGTGGTCCAGGGTCACAAGTATATCAGTGCTTTTGTTTTGTCTCAAGTACTGTTTTTTTTTTTTTTCTAAGAAAATGTTTATAATTATTACTTAAATGTCCTAATTGAACTATGGCCTAATCCTGAGAGTCTAAGCACTGTCTGTGAAACCGTGGCTAAGTATTACTAAATATTTAGTGCCTTTTAAAACAGAGCCGTAGAAATGTTTGTAGAATGAGATTTCAGTCATATTTTAAAAGTCAACCGTGTTTCTCTTAATCTGTCCTGGTTACAGCTCATTCAGCCTTTCGTCGACCTACTTGAACCACAAGCTGCATGATTGCAAGCAATTTGCAATTGTAAAACATGCATGCAGTCGCGTGTTTGTTCACAACTGATGCTTAACTTAATTAAGCTTGACCTGAGCAATACTCCCAGTTATGATAGGCGGATGTTCATATCCAGGCTAGTTCATTGGACTTCCTCCAGGGGAACGAGGTCACGTTGGAGAGCAAAGACGCAATGTGCCGGCTTAGAAAGCGGCTGCTGTTGAGTAACCAGTGCATGAGTCCTCAACAGTGGGTTTCTCCTGTGCTTTGACTTTAAGACTCACTCTGATTGTTTTAACAGCTGTTGGATGAGAGCGGGTCTGTGATCCGGAGAGGTTCTGCATAAGTACCAGTGACCCTTTCTAAACAAACACACATAGAGGCCACTCAGTTACAGACACACGTCAACCACAGCTTCATTCATTCACTGCATCTACTCAGTATTTATTTTGCATTGCCAGTTCTGGTAAAACAACGTCAAGAGGAAGACAAATGTTACTACGATGATCTACTGACAAAACATTATAGATAAGTTAATATCTGTCTTCTTCAAACAGTTCATGACATTACATTTATGCATATGCAGCATACAATTAAATACACAAGATCAGACTTTTTCATCTTGGTTGTGAGCTACACAGCATTATC